>NW_027444615.1:0-20033 GCF_048569485.1 Anomaloglossus baeobatrachus | reverse complement strand
GCGGAGGTCCCTGACAGTGGTCCCAGCAGTCCAAGGGTCCCCGGGATCCGACAAGAATTGTGAGTAAAGAACTTGAACTGCACCCTTGGAGTGGTCTCTGTTATTTCAGCTGCATAGACATTCACAAGCACCAACTGTGCCCCGGGCATTGCTCCACCTGTGGGGAGCAGTACCACCATTGCTGCTATATCATCACCCCGGAGGCCTCACACAGCAGCGGCGGCTTAATAGCCGCATACCACAGGTGGCGTCACGAACACAACCTTTATTCAGCAAGCCACATATTCTACTGACACCCACCAGGGCCACGGAGCCGGGCCCAGCCACCACTGACTACCACCGGACTAGTCCGGCCCGGCACCGGGTGTCCCATAGCCCTGGGGTGGGCGAGTCATGAGCCCCGGGAGAGGCAGAGCTGACACCACTGAAACGGTGCCAGCACCAAAAATGAGTGTAGGTGTTATTATTTTTCTTAGTGGGAGGGGGAACATAGGGCTTCAGAAGGGGTGTCCAAGTAGTGGGTTACCTATTTAACGGTTACTAACAACTAACTGCAGTGTATCCATGTTCAGCAGAAGTGTTTCATGTAAAATGCCAGCAACAGTCAGTATATTTTAATCTTGATCTTTTAAAGTAAACAAATATATGATAATGTCAAGGTAAAATAAAATGACTTATCGCTCCGTCCATACCCCTATGACTGTAAGGCTGGGTTCACACATAGCGACAGCAACAACGACGTCGCTGTTACGTCACCATTTTCTGTGACGTAACAGCGACCTTGTAAGGCGCTGTTATGATCGCTGCTTAGCTGTCAAACACAGCGACGCAGCAGCGATCATAACGTCGCTACATGTGCAGAGAGCAGGGAGCCGCGTACACTGCTTAGCGCTGGCTCCCTGCTCTCCTAGCTACAGTACACATTGGGTTAATTAACCCGATGTATACTGCAGCTACATGTGCAGAGAGCAGGGAGCCGCGCACACTGCTTAGCGCTGGCTCCCTGCACTCCTAGCTACAGTACACATCGGGTTAATTAACCCGATGTATACTGCAGCTACATGTGCAGAGAGCAGGGAGCCGCGCACACTGCTTAGCGCTGGCTCCCTGCACTCCTAGCTACAGTACACATCGGGTTAATTAACCTGATGTGTACTGCAGCTACATGTGCAGAGAGCAGGGAGCCGCGCACACTGCTTAGCGCTGGCTCCCTGCACTCCTAGCTACAGTACACATCGGGTTAATTAACCCGATGTTTACTGCAGCTACATGTGCAGAGAGCAGGGAGCCGGCAGTGGCAGCGTGAGAGCGGCGGAGGCTGGTAACGAAGGTAAATATCGGGTAACCACCTTGGTTACCCGATGTTTACCCTGGTTACAGCTTACCGCAGCTGCCAGATGCCGGCTCCTGCTCCCTGCTCGCTTCATTTCGTCGCTGTCACACACAGCGATGTGTGCTTATCAGTAGGAGAGCAACAATAAAAAAACGAACCAGGGCTGTGTGTAACGAGCAGCGATCTCACAGCAGGGGCCAGATCGCTGCTCAGTGTCACACACAGCGAGATCGCTAATGAGGTCACTGCTGCGTCACAAAAACCGTGACTCAGCAGCGATCTCAGCAACGATCTCGCTGTGTGTGAAGCACCCCTAAGCCAGTGGCTCCTGACAGGTTGTAAGTTCACCAGCTTCATTGAGTTACTGTGCATGCCCAGGGCAGGAACAGTGACACCGTTCTCAGCCAGTCCAAGAGTTGTAAAGAGCTGAAGGTAATGTTCCTCTAACATCAGATAGGGCCATAATTGTAATAAAAGAGAGCCGAGTGTAGAAGAAATAGGTGGCCCTCACCCCGATCCATAAAAATCCTTTATTTTGTTTGCTTAAAAACCATAGATGCAGGTGGATGTGGGCAGCTCTGCTTCATCTTCCTGCATCCATGATTTTTAAGCAAACAAAATAAAGGACTTTTATAGATCGTGGTGAGGGCCACCTATTTCTTCTACATTCGGCTCTACTACGTATGTCGTCTATTTGAAGGTTTAGCTCCACTTTCTCCATGTGACCAGTTAGTGCTTATTGTACTCCTTTTCATGTCCTACTAGAAATAGGCCCGATGCTATCGCATCGGGATTGCGGTGAACTGAGCATCTGTCTATGCTTAGTGGTGCTGACAGGAGCAGTGGTGACTGGGGCTGGGGGCATACATATTTGGTGGGGGGCTGTAGGCATACAGATCTGGTGAGGGGGGCTGTGGACATACAGTTCTGGTGAGGGGAGCTGGGGGCATATAGATTTGGTGAAGGGGGGGCAGGAGGCATACAGTTCTGGTGAGGGGGGGCTGGGGCATACAGATCTGGCAGGGGAGCTGGAGGCATACAGATCTGGTGGGGGGGCTGGGGACATACAGTTCTGGTGGGGGGCTGGAGGCATACATTTTTGGTGGGGGGCTGGAGGCATACAGTTCTGGTGGGGGGTCTTGGGGCATACAGATCTGGTGGGGGGCTGGGGGCATACAGATCTGGTGGGGGCGCTGGGGGCATACAGATCTGGTGGGGGGCTAGAGACATACAGATCTGGTGGGGGGTTAGGGGCATACAGTTCTAGTGGGAGAGCTAGGGGCATAAAGATCTGGTGGGGGGCTGGGGGCATACAGATCTGGTGGGGGGGCTGGGGGCATACAGATCTGATGGGAGGTGAGCTTGGGGCATACACATCTGGTGGGGGGCTGGGGGCATACAGATCTGGTGGGTGGCCTGGAGGCATACAGATCTGGTGGGGGGGTTGGAGGCATACAGTTCTGGTGGTGGGGGCTGGGGGCAAACAGATCTGGTGGGGGGGCTGAGGGCATACAGATCTGGTGGGGGGGCTGGGGGCATACAGAGGTTTCACTAGAAAATGAATTGTAGGTCATTCCGGTAATTAAGTCCATCTGGGGCACGGGATTTTAGGAGCAATATCCACTGAGCCTTTCTCAGTAGGAGTTTTTTTCTCCAATCCCCCCCACGGATGGGGTTAAAAACTTTTTCAATGCCCGTAATGAATAACGCTGATAAATTTCCTTGATGTTTCTCAATGAAGTGTCTAGATAAACCTGATAAACCTTTGTTGGTTCTAGTATTTTTATTAATTACTGCACCTATGTGTTCAGAAATGCATTTTTTTTAAAGTTCTAGTAGTACATCCAATATAACTTTTTTGCATTCTTTACAATCTGCCTCATAAATAATACCGGTTTCTATTTGATTTGCCTATGGTCACAGTGCGTGCCTCCTCTGGCTGGAATATATGTGTTTTTTTGGTACATTTTTTGTGGTGTTTAACTTATGTTTGGGATAACACTGCTAAATATCCTCCTCCCCTTTCATCACACATCAGGGCATAACAGGGCTAATAAGGATTAGTAGCGGCGCCACTTGTGTTTAATAGGATGCCAAACAATTGAAGCCATATATTTTAAAAACACTTAAAAAAAGCCAAAAGTGGCTAAGAACACACATCATCCCCAAAATCAAGCTTTATAATAAAGCTCACAAAGCTCACAAATACCAGAACTTCACCTGCCCAAAAGAGATCACCCCATATAACATGTAAAAGCCACAATTATAGGATGATTATTAATTCAACAGTGTTAGACAAAATGAAAAAATACAAATAACTAGAAACATGCATGAAATACCCCGCAGTTTGTAACCTGGAAGGAGATGTTACACACTTATCATGGAAAAAATAATATTTTTTGTATACCTACACAGCTAGCAAGTCCATAGGACATGTAAGGGTGCAAGCCTATATGTGATCAAATCCCTTCATAGATCCAGCTAAAGGGGGAAGAAAAGACGGGGAGGAGAAAAGGGGATGAAGCCCCATGCATATCGACACTGAATTGTGTCTTCCTCAAGAGCAAAATAAAGCCCTTTAGGAAGACATGAGTGTGTAACATCTCCTTCCAGGTTGCAAACTGCGGGGTATTACATGTGTGACGCCCTCGCCGGGCCAAGTAGTCATAGATAGGGCTCCACATTACACCTGACCCTCATAGGTAACACACAGCCAAACACATAAAACCCTAGTCACCCCCCTCAGAGCTTGATGGACACACCAGGGGGCGGAACCAGGTGGTTGGAAGACACCCACCGAGGAGTCTCAGACAGCCTGAGATGGGAAAGTAAACAGGACAGTTCAAGTCTAGAGTTCAAGTGGAGAGGTGTGTGGGCTGGAACTGTGTGCAGCTCCAGCATAGGCAAGAACCCAAACTGAGCAGGTGCCGGGGTAGGAGCCCTGGTACCTCTGGCTAGGAGGCAGACGGCGGTCTCCGTCTGCAGGAGCCAGGAAGACGGCTCGGTGGAACCATGGTGGACTGGGACAGGGTAGTGGCCCGCGGGTACCGACCCGGGGAACCGACTCAGAAACCGGAGCACAAAGGTGGGTACTCAGACCCTGAAGCTAGGTCCAGAAGCTACTGGGGGCTAGCTAATTAACTGATTGCGGCCAGGACTAGAGGTCCTGTCCCACCCAAAGTCCCGACTGAAGGCAACAGCCCAACGAGGGGGATAAGCAGCCACCGCCACGGCTCAGAGATCCCACTGGCCAGCGTCTGCGGGCAAAGGGCTCCTTAGGCAACCACAAGCCGGGAGCGGACTCCTGAAGTTGCAAGCACAGGCAGTCCACCATCCAACACAGGTGCGGGAGAAAGACAGAGACCACCAGCCGGCTGGGGGACCAGACTGCGGGCACCGACCACCATCACCTTGGTTTACCAGAGACTCGCGTGTTTACTAATAGTGAGTACATCAGCACCCTCCGGTCGTCCATCTCCCTGCACCGCCAACCAACCCCAACGGGTCCCGGGGCCACCATCCCTGCCCACGGAGGGGTTAACAACTTGCTGCCAAACATCTCCCCCAGGTGCCCCGTAACTGCAGCGGTAGTGTCCACCTTCACCACATCCCGTGGGTGGCGTCACGAACTTAACACGGCTCCGGCCGTACATCTACGTCCCCAAACCACAAACCCCCTTTTGATTGAAGTGACTGCAGGATCCCCGGGACCGGAGACCCTCGAGCCACCCACTGAAGGTCCGGATCCGAGCGGCTCGTCTGCCGAGCACGGGGTGGTACACATGCATGCATGTTTCTTGTGCTTTTTTAGCCATAGAAGGAAGGGAGCCGGTGTTATGGTCTAATAAAGTTATTTGTATTTTTTCATTTTTTCTTACACTGTTGGATTAATAATCCTATAATTGTGGCTTTTACATATTATATGGGGAGGTGGAGTTCTGGTATTTGTGAGCTTTATTATAAGCCTTGATTTTGGGGATGATGTGTGTTCTTAGCCACTTTTGGCTATTTAAGTGTTTTTAAAATATATGGCTTCAATTGTTTGTCCAAATTTGTCTAATAAAATTTGTACATTTATAATTATTTTTTTGCGCGATCTCTTTTGTATGGCACATTCTTCTTCTCACTATTATTAATGTCTGTGCTAGTGTGCCTAAAGTGATCCCCTTGGGTGGTTAGTGCCTCCCTCCATATATTTAATAGGATGCCAACCTACGCGGTTAGGTAGGGCGTACAGCTGGGAACTTGCAGGGTGAAAACCTTCAACTGTATTACCACTGGACCACCAATTTTGGGGATAAGTGTGAATTATCTTATTATATGGATTTTAATGGTATTAATAAGTGGTGTTTTATTATAGTGTATTTTCTGTGAATACATTGTACTTGGACACTCATCGTATTAATGATCGGTGAACTTTATTTTTGGTGTAGCAATGGTGTATTCTTTGGTAGTTTCCCTGCAAAAAATCTTTCTAAAATAAAGCAATAAAAGTTGCAAAAAGACGTGGTTTAGCACGACTATGCACAGAAAATGGGACAAAGAATTGGCATGATGATTTCTCCTTTGATGAGTTAAAAAACAAATGGGAAAAGACTCAGCCTGTACACTGTAGGCTGTGGTATCATCCAAATGAATAAGACGTTTGATACAAGCAGGTTTGAAGAGGTTTTTTATGTGGATTGTTTTATGGCTGCTTTAAAAAAAACAAAACCTTAAAGAAGTTGGCCACTATTTTTTTTATTGATGGCCTATCCTTAAGGCCCAGTCACATACAACGACTTACCAGCGATCCTGAAAACGATGCGACCTGATAGGGATCGCAAGTAAGTCGCTGGGAGGTCGCAGGTGAGATGTCACACAATCAGATCTTACCAGCGATGCAGGAACAATACAGGTCGCAGTAGCGACCTGTATAACGATCTCAGCAGTCACTGTGACCCTGTCACACAGTGTCAAACACAGCGATGCGTCCTGCCCAGCAGGACATTGCCTTTGAAGAATATGGGCCGGACTATTCGGCAACGACCGGCGACCTCACAGCAGGGGCCTGATCGCTGGTAGGTGTCACACATAACGAGATCGCTAACGGGATCGTTACTGCGTCACCGAAACTGTGACTCAGCAGCGATCTCGCTAGCGATCTCGTTGTGTGTGACGGGGCCTTTAGAATAGGCCTTCACTATCTGATCAATGGGGGTGCGATATCCAGCACACCCACCAATCAGGTGGACGTTCACGGGTGCTGCTTGATCATAGAGGCTCCATCATATCCACTGCCAACAACTGCAGATCCATTATTTATTTGAATAAGGGGTGCATCTGCAGTCTCCGGCCGCAGCAACCATTGTTTGATGGAGCTTCTGCGATCTGTTAGCATCTGAGAACTTCCAGCCGCTGCTGGTAACAGCTGTTCGAAGAGGGGCTGGATGGCGCAAGCCCACCAATCAAATATTTATAACCAATCTTAAAACTAGCCCATCAATAAAAAAAGTAGTGGGCAACTCTTTTAAGGCTATGTTCACATTTTGGATTTTTTTTACATGGATTTTTCAGCTGAAAAATCAACATCAAGAGCAACATAAAAAAAAATGTTTTTTATGAGGATTTTGAATTGGCGGCCAAATTTGGATTCTTTTTTTTCACGCAAAAACACCCCAAGAATTCATGTTGCTCTTTTTGCACGTGTAAAAAAAAATGAAAAAAAGCAACGCCATGTACACCTTATATGTTTTCTCATTGAAATTAATAGGAGGCTTCTTCAAGGAAGCTGTTTTTGATATGGCTTTTGGAGCATAATTTGTTCCAAAATCTAATAGCAGTTTGTGCCTGTGTGCACCGAGTCTGACGTATACAGCCGAAACTTCTTCTGAAGACAAAGCCCTCATGGACCAGTAATAACAGCCTAACATTTGCTCTACGGCCTCAGTTCCCCAGGTATGCATCTGCTTACAATTTTTTTTACTGTAAAGAAATAAATACTCTTATGCAAAAGAAAGATGAACATATTCTAAGAATGATACTGTTATTAGCTAACCAGGGTGCGCTCACAGAGACCCACCAACCACATTCATCCAGATACTGCTGATGGGTATGTCCTGGGCATATATGCCCACAGTGAAGACAAGAACAGAGCAGACAATAGTGCAATAGGTGGGCAGTACCCCTATGATATAACTGTGCTATTCCTTATGTATTTACTATCTACTGTTGAATATTATAAATGTATGTGATGATATGTGATTTTAGAGAAGAATAAGTTCCAAATGTAGCAGAGTTAGGACTCTCTATCAGATTCCAAAATGCTGCCATCTAGTTGTTGGATCTGCCGGTTTTGAAGTGAGTTTTATCGTATGCAAAATCATAAGGTGTAAAGCAGGCTTTAGGACTGTCTATCAGGTTACCAAATGCTGCCATCTAGTGTTAGCCAGCGATGAAGCGAGTTTTAGAAGAAAAGATAGTAAACATATGATAAAAGTAGTAAAAGGGAGAAGTGACAGATGGCAGAGGGGTATGGTTAGGAGAGGGAGCTCTAGACGAAGTCAGTCGAAGAAGTGGGTTCAAAGTGAGAAGACGTGGCCTTGGTGCTAGGGGCAGTCAGGGAACCCCGAGTTAACCTCTGGAGGTCCAGAGCCTACGGCTCACCCCAGTGGGCTTAGAGAGTTATCCGGCAAGAGAAGCCATCGGGGCCCAGAAGCGGATGAAGGTGTGCGGAATTAGGGGGAAGGAAAGGCGCACATCCTGGAGTATTGAGGACTGAAATAGTGGGGGACAAAATGAATAGTAGTTCACCACAGAGAGAGGGGACAGCCAAGTCTGCAAAAATGGTGTGAAGAATAAAAGCAAACAAAAACTGGTTGACCAAGTGAACTCTAGTGTTGCGTCTCTTACTTCACGCCTCGACGACTGGAAGCATGTGTGATGAGCAAGAGCCTGAAGCAGCAAGAAAGTGTTGTGCACAACGCAAAGTCATGTCCCCACTCTGAAGATCTTTGGCGAGGGAGAGTAGTGCCCATACGGCACCGGGCCAGCTCATTCCTTCAAGTGGCGCCACGAGCAGGGTCTTTCCTCACACAACCTGAAAAACAAGACTGCTGGGAAGATGCTTAAGCAACTACTAATGGCCGCAAAAACAAAGATGGCAGGACATGGCCTGGGACAGAAAAAGAGCCCCAACCATCGTGGGTGGTACAGTGAAAAAGCACTAAGTCGAACCCTGTTTGCTCAGAAGCTGGGGCTTAAGAAACGTTGAGTGTTTAGTGGTGTTCGCCTTCGGTGAGTTTACCGAATAGAGAGACAGAGCCCGTCCCTCCAAGGAAGCTGATGGAGAATGGGTGGCAGGTCTGAAAAAAAGGGCGGGGGAGCTGGAAGAGGCCCCACAATGATGGATGCAATCCAGAAGATGGAGTCTCCCTCAACAGTACTGGCCGGCACCAGTTCAAAAGCAGATGCCGTAAGGAACTGCTCTTGAACCAAGGTTAAAGAAGGGAGAATGACTGCACCATGGCTTAGTAGCAATTGATGGGTGAAGCGGCCGGTGCCGAGCCGGGTTGTCGTGAAGATGGGGATCAGCAAGCTCAGTTACAACGACTAGTGAGCGACTTGGTAGGTTGCAGTCTCGCGGAGGCTGAATGCTAGTGGGCCAAAGACAGACCGGGAGTGGAGCCAAGCATCTCGCCCCCGGCGAGATATCATTAGCTGACAAGTAAAGTAATTTACTTTGACTTACTGCGCAGACCCGGGTATATCCTGGTGTCCGGGACCCAGGACTGGGTGTTTGTGGAGCAGAATGCAATGGACCAAGGACATCTGCTGTGACAGAAGAACCCCTTTATGGAGGGTTTCCAGGTTGCTTTTTTAAGGCTAGAGGGCACCCAGGGATTGTACACGGCCAGCATTATGATAGAGCATTCACCTTCGGAGGCCATGTCTTCTGCTTCCATAGCACCAGCACCGGGCTCGCAGTCGACGGAAGGGTCAGGATTGTGGACATTCCAATATAATGAAGGTAATCGTGTTGCGGACTGTTGTTATCTGAACCACCGCTAGGTGGAATATGTTAAAGTGTGGCCGCAGGAAGATCACTGTAGTACTTATACCTAGGAGCTGTCTCCACCGTGCCCTCCCAGTTATGCCAGTTGCATAGAGCCCATCGAGACTGTTCCGCGTCTTAAAAAGAGGGAGGCGGGTCAGGAGGCTTGACTCCCCGAAGAAGTTGGCTTGGAGTAGCCAAAGTTTAATTTTGTTCTCACCTGTTAAGTTGATCTGCTCATGGTGTCTAACCCGTGGCTGGATTGCAGGACTGTGAGCAGTGGGAGAGCTTCCCACCCTCTGCCATGGACTCTATTCCTTCACAAAGACTTCACACATTGCCCTGTTACCCCATGGACTTTTATTTTTTGCCCCATGGACACTGCCCTTTGCCCCAGACATTGTGTCCTTGCCCCGTGTCTCCAGGAATTGTTCCTGGGCAATGCTTTGTGAAACAATGGACTATCAACTACAAAGAGGTGAGTAGGACCCAAAGTGTCAGCCGGGTCAAGAACTGGTGCGTGCGCCCTGCAGTTTTCGAGCAAATGTGTGGATTCTGGCCTACAGATCACAAGGTGTATGGATTTTTAATGGACTGCCTGAGAATCATATTCGTTTGATGTGTTTTAGAGAGTTATGTTCGGAGACGACCATATTTATGTGGGGAGATCTGTAATAGTTGGGCAGTGCATCTATTATATATCTGTGCTATGCCTTATGTATTTACTATCTAATGTTGAATATTACAAATGTATGTTTTGATATGTAAGTGTATTTCGAGAACAATAGGTTCCAGATGTAGCAGACTTAGGACTGTCTATCAGGTTACAAAATGCTGCCATCTAGTGCTAGCTACCGATGAAGCGAGTTTTAGAAGAGAAGATAGCTAACATATGATAAAAGTAGCAAAAGGGATGAGTGAGAGATGGCAGGGGGGTATGGTTAGGAGACGGAGCTCCAGAGGAAGACAGTGGAACAAGTGGGTTCAGAATGAGAACACGAGGCCCCGGTGCTAGGGTCAGTCAGGGAACCGCAAGCTAACCTACGGCTCACCCTGGTGGGCTTTGAAAGTTGTCCGGCTAGAAAAGTCATTAGGGCCCAGAAGCGGATGAAGGTGTGTGGTATTAGGTGAAGGAGGTGCAGACCCTGGAGTATTGTGGACTAGGTCTGAAATAATGGGGATAGAACGAAGAGCAGTACCCCACAGAGAGAGGAAAGCCATGTCTGCCATAGTGGTGTGAAGAATAAAGGCAAACAAAAACTGGTTGACCAAGTAAACTTTGGTGTTGAGTGTCTAACTACCCGACGGCATCCAAGGGGGCCCCCACCACCAGGGCCATACTTGCCACCCATCAGCAATTTTTTTTTTTCTTCACACCCGCTTCCCCTCCGTAAAGACAGTCTAAATCAGCTGTGTTTTCGGAGGGGGGGGGAAGCACCTACATTTATTTGTATCTGCGTCTCTAAGACGCAAAAACAAACTGCGGGCACAGGACGCTAATTGATCCCGGAAGTACCAGCGTCTGTACTTCTGGGGTCAGAGGTGTGCCTGCTCCCTGCTCTGCTGCGGCGTCCAATGCTGCGGACGTTACAGCAGGACGCCGCGGACGTCACAGCAGGACGCCGCGGCCGCGGAGGAGAAGACGACCCATGCCGCGGCCGCGGAGGAGAAGACGACCCACGCTGCGGCCGCGAAGGAGAAGATGACCCACGCCGCGGCCAGGAGAGGAGACACACCGGAGCAGGAGGATGGCTGTGGCACCGGAACAGCAGCAGGAGGATGGCGGCCTATACCGGAGCAGCAGGAAGATGGCATCAGAGCAGGTAAGGGCAGAGCTGAAGAAAGATGTGTGGTGTGATGCAAAGCTGTGTGTGTGTGTGTGTGTGTGTGTGTGTGTGTGTGTGTGAAGCAGAGCTGAAGAAATATGTGTGGTGTGAAGCAGAGCTGTGTGTGTGTGTGTGAAGCAGAGCTGTGTGTGTGTGTGTGTGTGTGTGTGAAGAAGAGCTGTGTGTGTTTGTGTGTGTGTGCGAAGAAGAGCTGTGTGTGTGTGTGTGAAGCAGAGCTGAAGAAAGATGTGTGGTGTGAAGCAGAGCTGTGTGTGTGTGTGTGTGTGTGGTGTGAAGCAGAACTGTGTGTGTGTGTGTGTGTGTGAAGCAGAGCTGTGTGTGTGTGAAGCAGAGCTGTGTGTGTGTGAAGCAGAGCTGTGTGTGTGTGTGTGTGTGAAGCAGAGCTGAAGAAAGATGTGTGGTGTGAAGCAGAGCTGTGTGTGTGTGTATGAAGCAGAGCTGTGTGTGTGTGTGAAGCAGAGCTGTGTGTGTGTGTGTGTGTGTGAAGCAGAGCTGTGTGTGTGTGTGTGTGTGTGTGAAGCAGAGCTGAAGAAAGATGTGTGGTGTGAAGCAGAGCTGTGTGTGTGTGTGTGGTGTGAAGCAGAACTGTGTGTGTGTGTGTGTGTGTGTGTGTGTAAAGCAGAGCTGTGTGTGAAGCAGAGCTGTGTGTGAAGCAGAGCTGTGTGTGTGTGTGTGTGTGTGAAGCAGAGCTGTGTGTGTGTGTGAAGCAGAGCTGAAGAAAGATGTGTGGTGTGAAGCAGAGCTGTGTGTGTGTGTGAAGCAGAGCTGTGTGTGTGTGTGTGTGTGTGTGAAGCAGAGCTGAAGAAAGATGTGTGGTGTGAAGCAGAGCTGTGTGTGTGTATATATGAATCAGAGCAGTCTGTACGGCCCCCCCAGAACTATATGGGTCCCCCAGAGCGCTAAGCCACCCATCCCAGTAATGTGTACGCCACCAGAGCTGTTTGCCATTCCAGTAACGTCTATGCCCCCCCCCAGTATCGTCTATGCCCCCTGCCCCTCCTGTAATGCATATATTGTAGGCCCCAGCCCCTCCTGTGATGTATATACATCAGTGCTGTGTCAGTGTGCATGGTGTGCAGTCATGTCAGTTAGTGATGGCCATCATGCAACACAGCCATATGTCCTGGAGGAGCTGGAAACAAGCGGGGGAGGTGAGTGAGGCTGCTAGTGACTTCTCCATATTAACACCTGTAATGCGTCTGTGTCTGCATGTATATCAGTGTATATGACTGTGCATATATTTGTCTGTTTAAATGTATTTTTGTCAATTTGTCTTCAAATATGTATATGTACGTATGCCTGTATGTGTATGTGCGTGTCTGCATGTGGATGGGGCCTACTGAGACTCAACCGGGGACCACAAAAACCTGGAGCCGACCCTGGCTGCCTTAACATTGGGATCAATTAAAAATATGTGAGTAACTCTTCTTTCTGTGTATAAGTGACGGCTGTGAGTGATTCTGGACTGTATCTGTATTGTACTGTGTGTATAAGTGACGTCTGTGAGTGATCCTGGACTGTATCTGTATTGTACTGTGTGTATATGTGACGGCTGTGAGTGATCCTGGACTGTATCTGTATTGTACTGTGTGTATAAGTGACTGCTGTGAGTGATCCTGGACTGTGTCTGTATTGTACTGTGTGTATAAGTGACTGCTGTGAGTGATCCTGAACTGTATCTGTATTGTACTGTGTGTATAAGTGACTGCTGTGAGTGATCCTGGACTGTATCTGTATTGTACTGTGTGTATAAGTGACTGCTGTGAGTGATCCTGGACTGTATCTGTATTGTGCTGTGTGTATATGTGACTGCTGTGAGTGATCCTGGACTGTATCTGTATTGTACTGTGTGTATAAGTGACTGCTGTGAGTGATCCTGGACTGTATCTGTATTGTACTGTGTGTATAAGTGACTGCTGTGAGCTATCCTGGACTGTATCTGTATTGTACTGTGTGTATAAGTGACTGCTGTGAGCTATCCTGGACTGTATCTGTATTGTACTGTGTGTATAAGTGACTGCTGTGAGTGATCCTGGACTGTATCTGTATTGTACTGTGTGTATAAGTGACGGCTGTGAGTGATCCTGGACTGTATCTGTATTGTACTGTGTGTATAAGTGACGGCTGTGAGTGATCCTGGGCTGTATCTGTATTGTACTGTGTGTATAAGTGACTGCTGTGAGTGATCCTGGACTGTATCTGTATTGTACTGTGTGTATAAGTGACGGCTGTGAGTGATCCTGGACTGTATCTGTATTGTACTGTGTGTATAAGTGACTGCTGTGAGCTATCCTGGACTGTATCTGTATTGTACTGTGTGTATAAGTGACGGCTGTGAGTGATCCTGGACTGTATCTGTATTGTACTGTGTGTAAGTGACTGCTGTGAGTGATCCTGGACTGTATCTGTATTGTAGTACTGTAATTCTGAATGTGGCAGAACAGGAGAAGATAAATGTTCAGTGGATTTATATCTAAATGCTACAGTTCGTGCTCTACTGTTATGGCTAAAAATGTTAACGTTTATGGGGCCCCCACCAGATTTTCTGCCCAGGGGCCCCCACCAACCTTAATCCGGCCCTGGGGCGAGGAGTACCAGCCCGAAGCAGCAAGTGCCGTGCACCATGCCCCAAGCCATGTCCGCACACAGACAAGGAGACCGGATCATTCCTTCAAGAGGGCCCCCAGGGGCCATGGCTAGTGATGAGCGGGCACTACCAGGCTCGGGTGCTCGGTACTCGCAATCAGCAGTTGGTGGTCCAATGGGTTCCACTCGAGTACCCGACAATAATGGAAGTCAATGGGGAACTCCAGCATTGATCCAGGAAATCTTCCAGAAAAATGCTGAAGTCCCCCATTGACGTCCATTATACTTGGGTACTCCAGTCGCTCGCGCCCATTGACTGCTGGTTACAAGTACTGAGCATGTGAGTGCTTGCTCATCACTAGTCATGGCAATAGAAAGTAGAAGAGTAACAGTGATGTTCCCGCTCCTCTCCATCACCCCAGAGCTTGCCTGTGGTATCCGCCGGCTCAGCCCGAGGAGCCGATCTGTCACTTCTTCTAGGGCGGCTCCCTTGTTGGTATGATCAGGCCACGCCCATTGGACAGCGGTCACGCCCTGATGATTTAGCCACACCCACAGTGAACCGGAGTCTTCATCCATGGACTACACGGCAGCAGATCGCTCCTAGCTCGGCCGCCCGGATTATCCCTGCATTCACGGGATTCACACTTCCATCACGTACAAGAATCACGCAGGGACGTTCGGAGATCTCGCGATACGAGGACGTGGGTAGATCCGGGAGAGGAGACGCTGGATACATAACGGGACTGAAGGACGCGGCGTGTAAATGACAATCTGCGCGGCGGCCGCGGCTGGGACCTGCTAGACCCGTGAGTCCTCCCTGTGTGCGGGGCCAAGCACGACCCCTGTAAGTAAGGATGGAGGGGGGATGTGTAGGACTGCTGCATGCGTTACTTCTGTGTCATGATGGCTGGTGGGCTCGTGTTTATTGTCCTGTGTCTGCACCATAATGTAACGTGGGCGAGTGGGCACCCCGGAGGCTGAGGGGGGAGGACTGTCACCCCGGAGGCCGAGGGGGGAGGACTGTCACCCCGGAGGCCGAGGGGGGAGGACTGTCACCCCGGAGGCCGAGGGGGGAGGACTGTCACCCCGGAGGCCGAGGGGGGAGGACTGTCACCCCGGAGGCCGAGGGGGGAGGACTGTCACCCCGGAGGCCGAGGGGGGAGGACTGTCACCCAGGAGGCCGAGGGGGGAGGACTGTCACCCCGGAGGCCGAGGGGGGAGGACTGTCACCCCGGAGGCCGAGGGGGGAGGACTGTCACCCAGGAGGCCGAGGGGGGAGGACTGTCACCCAGGAGGCCGAGGGGGGAGGACTGTCACCCCGGAGGCCGAGGGGGGAGGACTGTCACCCCGGAGGCCGAGGGGGGAGGACTGTCACCCCGGAGGCCGAGGGGGGAGGACTGTCACCCCGGAGGCCGAGGGGGGAGGACTGTCACCCCGGAGGCCGAGGGGGGAGGACTGTCACCCCGGAGGCCGAGGGGGGAGGACTGTCACCCCGGAGGCCGAGGGGGGAGGACGGTCACCCCGGAGGCCGAGGGGGGAGGACGACGGTCACCCCGGAGGCCGAGGGGGGAGGACGACGGTCACCCCGGAGGCCGAGGGGGGAGGACGACGGTCACCCCGGAGGCCGAGGGGGGAGGACGACGGTCACCCCGGAGGCCGAGGGGGGAGGACGACGGTCACCCCGGAGGCCGAGGGGGGAGGACGACGGTCACCCCGGAGGCCGAGGGGGGAGGACGACGGTCACCCCGGAGGCCGAGGGGGGAGGACGACGGTCACCCCGGAGGCCGAGGGGGGAGGACGACGGTCACCCCGGAGGCCGAGGGGGGAGGACGACGGTCACCCCGGAGGCCGAGGGGGGAGGACGACGGTCACCCCGGAGGCCGAGGGGGGAGGACGACGGTCACCCCGGAGGCCGAGGGGGGAGGACGACGGTCACCCCGGAGGCCGAGGGGGGAGGACGACGGTCACCCCGGAGGCCGAGGGGGGAGGACGACGGTCACCCCGGAGGCCGAGGGGGGAGGACGACGGTCACCCCGGAGGCCGAGGGGGGGAGGACGACGGTCACCCCGGAGGCCGAGGGGGGAGGACGACGGTCACCCCGGAGGCCGAGGGGGGAGGACGACGGTCACCCCGGAGGCCGAGGGGGGAGGACGACGGTCACCCCGGAGGCCGAGGGGGGGAGGACGACGGTCACCCCGGAGGCCGGGGGGGTTGAGGACGGTCACCCCGGAGGCCGGGGGGGTTGAGGACGGTCACCCCGGAGCGAGGCTGAGGAGAACGACACTATGGAGTCTGGGGGTATGCGCACCAAAGAGCGAAGGCTGGGGGGTTGATGGGTACCCTGAATGCTGGGGAGGGGGACGTGCACCGAGGAGCGAGCATGAGGGGAACGGGACTATGGCGTTTCGGGCACCCCGGAGCGGAGGCTGTGGGGAGGAGGAGGAGGAGGACGGGCACCCCGGAGCGGAGGCTGTGGGGAGGAGGAGGAGGAGGACGGGCACCCCGGAGCGGAGGCTGTGGGGAGGAGGAGGAGGACGGGCACCCCGGAGCGGAGGAGGAGGACGGGCACCCCGGAGCGGAGGCTGTGGGGAGGAGGAGGAGGACGGGCACCCCGGAGCGGAGGCTGTGGGGAGGAGGAGGAGGAGGAGGACGGGCACCCCGGAGCGGAGGCTGTGGGGAGGAGGAGGAGGAGGAGGACGGGCACCCCGGAGCGGAGGCTGTGGGGAGGAGGAGGAGGAGGAGGACGGGCACCCCGGAGCGGAGGCTGTGGGGAGGAGGAGGAGGAGGACGGGCACCCCGGAGCGGAGGCTGTGGGGAGGAGGAGGAGGACGGGCACCCCGGAGCGGAGGCTGTGGGGAGGAGGAGGAGGAGGAGGACGGGCACCCCGGAGCGGAGGCTGTGGGGAGGAGGAGGAGGAGGAGGACGGGCACCCCGGAGCGGAGGCTGTGGGGAGGAGGAGGAGGACGGGCACCCCGGAGCGGAGGCTGTGGGGAGGAGGAGGAGGACGGGCACCCCGGAGCGGAGGCTGTGGGGAGGAGGAGGAGGAGGAGGACGGGCACCCCAAAGAGGCTGAGGGGATGTGCAACAGGGAGCTGAGGCTGAGGAGGGGGGCAGTTACCCCAGAGGCTGTGGGTGGTGTCCACTGACGTTGAATGGCTTCCTGTTTATCATTTTGTGTTTTGTATATGTTGATGCAGATGTGTGTGTGTGTGTGTGTGTGTGTGTGTGTGTGTGTGTGTGTGTGTGTGTGTGTGTGTATGTATGTATCTGTGTGTGTGTGTGTGTGTCTGTGTGTGTGTCTGTGTGTGTGTCTGTGTGTGCGCATATTTGTGTTCATTTTAAATCCGACTGGAGAAAAATGTTAGTGCTGAGGAGATGTAATCTTCCTCCCGCCCCTCACCTCACAGTCCCAGCAAGGGCAGAACATGACATGTAGCAGCCTGTACACACAATGCTACATTAGATACATATTTATGGACAAACTATCCAGAAATGACGGAGGCCTCATCCAGACGTCTGTTTTTCTTGGATACGTTCTGTCCCTGTTTTTCACAGCGCTCGTACCTATTAGGCCACATGCACACGTTGAGTATTTGGTGGTTTTATTTTACTCAATTATATTATGCTATTCATTCCACAGCACTTTACACATGTCATCGTCCCTGTCCCCATTGGGGCTCACAATCTTAATTCCCTATCTGTATGTCTTTGGAGTGTGGGAGGAAACCGGAGAACCCGAAGGAATCCCAGAAAACAAGGGGAGAACCTACAAACTCCTTGCAGATGTTGTTCTTGGTGGCAAGTCTGTAGTGCTAACCACTGAGCCACCGTGCCTCCATATTTGTGAACCAGGAGTGGGTGATAAAGTGGTGACGTGTTCCTATTATACCTTTCCTCTGATTGTTCCACTCCTGATAGTCTTACAAATACTGAGGTAAAAACTCACCAAATACTCAACATGTGCACATGGCCTTAGGCGGGCTTTGCACACTACGACATCGTAGTGTGTAAAGCCTAGATGATACGATTAACAAGCGCAAAATCGTCGTAATCGTATCATCGGTGCAGCGTCGGCGTAATCCATAATTACGCTGACGCAACGGTCCGATGTTGTTCCTCGCTCCAGCAGCAGCACACATCGCTGTGTGTGAAGTCGCAGGAGCGAGGAACATCTCCTACCGGCGTCACCGTGGCTGCCGTAGGTTATGCGGAAGGAAGGAGGTGGGCGGGATGTTTACATCCCGCTCATCTCCGCCCTCTGCTCCTATTTGCCGCCTGCCGTGTGACGTCGCAGTGACGCCGCACGACCCGCCCCCTTAATAAGGAGGCGGGTCGCCGGCCGGAGCGACGGTCGCAGGGCAGGTGAGTGCATGTGAAGCCGACGTAGCGATAATTTTCGCTACACCAGCTTTCACAAGATATTGTACCTGCGACGGGGGCGGGGACGATCGCGTGCGACATCGCAGCATCGGCTTGCGATGTCGCAACGTGCAAAGCCCGCCTTATAGTCTATGGGGCTGTTCACATATCCGGGTATCTTTGCAGCCCGAGTGGTCCGTACAGAAACGTCCGTACGGAAACATGTCCTACTTTGTTTTCCCTGAAAATAAGCCCTAGCAGGAATTTTCAGTATTTTTGGGGTAAGGTTTAAATATAAGACCAAGTCGCAGTTCAATAATGAAGTGTCCGTGCGCTAAAAAGTTAGATATTGCAGGACACTTCATTATAGAAAGGAGACACCCCTGAAAGACAGAGAGAAGACCCCGTAATCATACTCACTAGACGCTGAGCCGGAGGACCTGCGGTGGAACACACACCGATACACATAAGATCGCACACTCACCACATTCGGCTCTACCTATTGCTTCTGGCTGGTAGGGGAACCTGGGACGCAGTGCAGTGGAGCATGAGGACCTCTGGTGGAACGCATCGATGTGCTCCACCACAGGTCCTCTGTGTTCCAGCACAGGTCCTCATGCTCCAGTGCACTTTGGCTCATGTTCTCCTGATACCGAATGCTTTCGGCTGGCTCCAGATGTAGTGAGTGTATGTGTGTGCGATCTGATGAGTAATTATGTATGAGTGTGTGTGCGATCTGATGTATGAGAGTGTCGGCCAGAAGCAGGGGAGGACCGCATGGAGCATACCTGCTAGGAGCACCCACCAAAAAACACAGGAGGACCTGGGAGCAACCCCGGGGTCTGGCAAGTATGATTCTCTTGGGAAGAAGGTTCTGCTTTTTTGGAGGGTTAACTTACCCCATAAGTGTTTCTCCAAGAATAAGACCTACCCCAAAAATAAGCTCTAGCACACTTTTCAGGGCAATAAATAATATAAGACAGGGTCTTCTTTTCAGGGAAACACAGTATTTTGATCTGCGTTACAGTCTGTGGGTCAATGAAACATTGTCCAGCCCTCGGCTGCCATCTGCACTGTCTGGTTTTTCTCTAGTAGGATAGAAGCTTGAGAAACCTCCCAACCTGATGGATAAAACTGACAGACAAAAGCCTTGCGTCACTCCGATCCATCGCCCAGAGGAGACTGGGGCAGTTTTTTTTACGTCTGAGGCCTAATAGAAGGTGGCTGTGTATTTCACGAGTTGTCTTTTCAGGCTCCTGTAGTAACACATGTATTTTCTGTAGTTACCGCACACATCAAACGCAGCTGTTCATACCTGTCATGGATTTGCACCTGTGTATATGGAGCAGTGCCAGACGTGCCGTTTTTACTTTGTTGTATTAGTTTGTAAAATGTTTTTCCGTTTCTAATATGTTCTTTATAATAGAATGCTGAAATATTAGAGATGGACATCGAAAAATAGGACTATTCTCTCTCCCCGCCCCCCCAATATTGGAGTCTTTTGTCGTACACAGTGACCGCTGGGAACCATAGAATAATGTTCCTTAAAGTAAAGGCTGGTCTGATAATTTCCAGCCAAGAGAAATATTCATTGTCAACTTGTTTAAAAATAAATGTAATTTTAAGCTCTCCAAAATATGCGTGCAGTGTTCCCAAATATTCCACTAGAATAGCATATTATTCCTAGAGACCCAGTGTGCTGAGATCCAGGGACAGACATCATTTTTGCAATCACATAGGGGCCCATTTCTGCCTCCAAACACGGGTGGAATTGTGCATTATGGTAAGCAAAGGGCCCATTTACTATTTGTGCTCAGGGGCCCTTTACTGTGTGTCCTTCAGTGCTGCGGTCCTTACAGGCTGTTTTGTTCTT
>NW_027444614.1:0-20038 GCF_048569485.1 Anomaloglossus baeobatrachus | reverse complement strand
TGCTGAGTCTCCACTGCTGGCTCCCCCAGTGTCTCTTATTATCTGTAATGCTGAGTCTCCACTGCTGCTCCCAGTGTCTCTTATTATCTGTAGTGCTGAGTCTCCACTGCTGCTCCCAGTGTCTCTTATTATCTGTAGTGCTGAGTCTCCACTGCTGCTCCCAGTGTCTCTTATTATCTGTAGTGCTGAGTCTCCACTGCTGCCCTCCCAGTGTCTCTTATTATCTGTAATGCTGAGTCTCCACTGCTGCTCCCAGTGTCTCTATTATCTGTAGTGCTGAGTCTCCACTGCTGCTCCCAGTGTCTCTTATTATCTGTAGTGCTGAGTCTCCACTGCTGCTCCCAGTGTCTCTTATCTGTAGTGCTGAGTCTCCACTGCTGCTCCCAGTGTCTCTTATTATCTGTAGTGCTGAGTCTCCACTGCTGCTCCCAGTGTCTCTTATTATCTGTAAGTGCTGAGTCCTCCACTGCTGCTCCCCGTGTCTCTTATTATCTGTAGTGCTGAGTCTCCACTGCTGCTCCCAGTGTCTCTTATTATCTGTAGTGCTGAGTCTCCACTGCTGCTCCAGTGTCTCTTATTATCTGTAGTGCTGAGTCTCCACTGCTGCTCCAGTGTCTCTTATTATCTGTAATGCTGAGTCTCCACTGCTGCTCCCAGTGTCTCTTATTATCTGTAGTGCTGAGTCTCCACTGCTGCTCCCAGTGTCTCTTATTATCTGTAGTGCTGAGTCTCCACTGCTGCTCCAGTGTCTCTTATTATCTGTAGTGCTGAGTCTCCACTGCTGCTCCCAGTGTCTCTTATTATCTGTAGTGCTGAGTCTCCACTGCTGCTCCCAGTGTCTCTTATTATCTGTAATGCTGAGTCTCCACTGCTGCTCCCAGTGTCTCTTATTATCTGTAGTGCTGAGTCTCCACTGCTGCTCCCAGTGTCTCTTATTATCTGTAGTGCTGAGTCTCCACTGCTGCTCCCAGTGTCTCTTATTATCTGTAGTGCTGAGTCTCCACTGCTGCTCCCAGTGTCTCTTATTATCTGTAATGCTGAGTCTCCACTGCTGCTCCCAGTGTCTCTTATTATCTGTAGTGCTGAGTCTCCACTGCTGCTCCCAGTGTCTCTTATTATCTGTAGTGCTGAGTCTCCACTGCTGCTCCCAGTGTCTCTTATTATCTGTAGTGCTGAGTCTCCACTGCTGCTCCCAGTGTCTCTTATTATCTGTAATGCTGAGTCTCCACTGCTGCTCCCAGTGTCTCTTATTATCTGTAGTGCTGAGTCTCCACTGCTGCTCCCAGTGTCTCTTATTATCTGTAGTGCTGAGTCTCCACTGCTGCTCCCAGTGTCTCTTATTATCTGTAATGCTGAGTCTCCACTGCTGCTCCCAGTGTCTCTTATTATCTGTAATGCTGAGTCTCCACTGCTGCTCCCAGTGTCTCTTATTATCTGTAGTGCTGAGTCTCCACTGCTGCTCCCAGTGTCTCTTATTATCTGTAGTGCTGAGTCTCCACTGCTGCTCCCAGTGTCTCTTATTATCTGTAGTGCTGAGTCTCCACTGCTGCTCCCAGTGTCTCTTATTATCTGTAATGCTGAGTCTCCACTGCTGCTCTCCAGTGTCTCTTATTATCTGTAGTGCTGAGTCTCCACTGCTGCTCCCAGTGTCTCTTATTATCTGTAATGCTGAGTCTCCACTGCTGCTCCCAGCGTCTCTTATTATCTGTAATGCTGAGTCTCCACTGCTGCTCCCAGAGTCTCTTATTATCTGTAGTGCTCAGTCTCCACTGCTGCTCCCAGTGTCTCTTATTATCTGTAATGCTGAGTCTCCACTGCTGCTCCCAGTGTCTCTTATTATCTGTAATGCTGAGTCTCCACTGCTGCTCCCAGTGTCTCTTATTATCTGTAGTGCTGAGTCTCCACTGCTGCTCCCAGTGTCTCTTATTATCTGTAATGCTGAGTCTCCACTGCTGCTCCCAGTGTCTCTTATTATCTGTAGTGCTGAGTCTCCACTGCTGCTCCCAGTGTCTCTCTATTATCTGTAATGCTGAGTCTCCACTGCTGCTCCCAGTGTCTCTTATTATCTGTAGTTGCTGAGTCTCCACTGCTGCTCCCAGTGTCTCTTATTATCTGTAATGCTGAGTCTCCACTGCTGCTCCCAGTGTCTCTTATTATCTGTAATGCTGAGTCTCCACTGCTGCTCCCAGTGTCTCTTATTATCTGTAATGCTGAGTCTCCACTGCTGCTCCCAGCGTCTCTTATTATCTGTAGTGCTCAGTCTCCACTGCTGCTCCCAGTGTCTCTTATTATCTGTAATGCTGAGTCTCCACTGCTGCCCCCAGTGTCTCTTATTATCTGTAATGCTGAGTCTCCACTGCTGCTCCCAGTGTCTCTTATTATGTGTAGCGCTGAGTCTCCACTGCTGCCCCCAGTGTCTCTTATTATCTGTAATGCTGAGTCTCCACTGCTGCTCCCAGTGTCTCTTATTATCTATAGTGCTGAGTCTCCACTGCTGCTCCCAGTGTCTCTTATTATCTGTAATGCTGAGTCTCCACTGCTCCTCCCAGTGTCTCTTATTATCTGTAGTGCTTAGTCTCTACTGCTGCTCCCAGTGTCTCTTATTATCTGTAATGCTGAGTCTCCACTGCTGCTCCCAGTGTCTCTTATTATCTGTAGTTTTGAGTCTCCACTGCTGCTCCCAGTGTCTCTTATTATCTGTAGTGCTGAGTCTCCACTGCTGCTCCCAGCGTCTCTTATTATCTGTAGTGCTGAGTCTCCACTGCTGCTCCCAGTGTCTCTCATTATCTGTAATGCTGAGTCTCCACTGCTGCTCCCAGTGTCTCTTATTATCTGTAATGCTGAGTCTCCACTGCTGCTCCCAGTGTCTCTTATTATCTGTAATGCTGAGTCTCCACTGCTGCCCCCAGTGTCTCTTATTATCTGTAGTGCTGAGTCTCCACTGCTGCTCCCAGTGTCTCTTATTATCTGTAATGCTGAGTCTCCACTGCTGCCCCCAGCGTCTCTTATTATCTGTAATGCTGAGTCTCCACTGCTGCCCCCAGTGTCTCTTATTATCTGTAATGCTGAGTCTCCACTGCTGCCCCCAGTGTCTCTTATTATCTGTAATGCTGAGTCTCCACTGCTGCCCCCAGTGTCTCTTATTATCTGTAATGCTGAGTCTCCACTGCTGCTCCCAGTGTCTCTTATTATCTGTAGTAATGAGTCTCCACTGCTGCTCCCAGTGTCTCTTATTATCTGTAGTGCTGAGTCTCCACTGCTGCTCCCAGTGTCTCTTATTATCTGTAATGCTGAGTCTCCACTGCTGCTCCCAGTGTCTCTTATTATCTGTAATGCTGAGTCTCCACTGCTGCTCCCAGTGTCTCTTATTATCTGTAGTGCTGAGTCTCCACTGCTGCTCCCAGTGTCTCTTATTATCTGTAATGCTGAGTCTCCACTGCTGCTCCCAGTGTCTCTTATTATCTGTAATTCTGAGTCTCCACCGCTGCCCCCAGTGTCTCTTATTATCTGTAGTGCTGAGTCTCCACTGCTGCTCCCAGTGTCTCTTATTATCTGTAGTGCTGAGTCTCCACTGCTGCTCCCAGTGTCTCTTATTATCTGTAATGCTGAGTCTCCACTGCTGCTCCCAGTGTCTCTTATTATCTGTAGTGCTGAGTCTCCACTGCTGCTCCCAGTGTCTCTTATTCTCTGTAGTGCTGAGTCTCCACTGCTGCTCCCAGTGTCTCTTATTATCTGTAATGCTGAGTCTCCACTGCTGCTCCCAGTGTCTCTTATTATCTGTAGTGCTGAGTCTCCACTGCTGCTCCCAGTGTCTCTTATTATCTGTAGTGCTTAGTCTCCACCGCTGCTCCCAGTGTCTCTTATTATCTGTAGTGCTGAGTCTCCACTGCTGCTCCCAGTGTCTCTTATTATCTGTAGTGCTGAGTCTCCACTGCTGCTCCCAGTGTCTCTTATTATCTGTAGTGCTGAGTCTCCACTGCTGCTCCCAGTGTCTCTTATTATCTGTAATGCTGAGTCTCCACTGCTGCTCCCAGTGTCTCTTATTATCTGTAGTGCTGAGTCTCCACTGCTGCTCCCAGTGTCTCTTATCTGTAGTGCTGAGTCTCCACTGCTGCTCTTAGTGTCTCTTATTATCTGTAATGCTGAGTCTCATCTGCTGCTCCCAGCGTCTCTTATTATCTGTAGTGCTGAGTCTCCACTGCTGCTCCCAGTGTCTCTTATTATCTGTAATGCTGAGTCTCCACTGCTGCTCCCAGTGTCTCTTATTATCTGTAATGCTGAGTCTTCACTGCTGCTCCCAGTGTCTCTTATTATCTGTAATGCTGAGTCTCCACTGCTGCTCCCAGTGTCTCTTATTATCTGTAATGCTGAGTCTCCACTGCTGCTCCCAGTGTCTCTTATTATCTGTAATGCTGAGTCTCCACTGCTGCTCCCAGTGTCTCTTATCTGTAGTGCTGAGTCTCCACTGCTGCTCCCAGTGTCTCTTATCTGTAGTGCTGAGTCTCCACTGCTGCTCCCAGTGTCTCTTATTATCTGTAATGCTGAGTCTCCACTGCTGCCCCCAGTGTCTCTTATTATCTGTAGTGCTGAGTCTCCACTGCTGCCCCCAGTGTCTCTTATTATCTGTAATGCTGAGTCTCCACTGCTGCTCCCAGTGTCTCTTATTATCTGAAATGCTGAGTCTCCACTGCTGCTCCCAGTGTCTCTTATCTGTAGTGCTGAGTCTCCACTGCTGCTCCCAGTGTCTCTTATCTGTAGTGCTGAGTCTCCACTGCTGCTCCCAGTGTCTCTTATTATCTGTAATGCTGAGTCTCCACTGCTGCTCCCAGTGTCTCTTATTATCTGTAGTGCGGAGTCTCCACTGCTGCTCCCAGTGTCTCTTATCTGTAGTGCTGAGTCTCCACTGCTGCTCCCAGTCTCTTATTATCTGTAATGCTGAGTCTCCACTGCTGCTCCCAGTGTCTCTTATCTGTAGTGCTGAGTCTCCACTGCTGCTCCCAGTGTCTCTTATTATCTGTAGTGCTGAGTCTCCACTGCTGCTCCCAGTGTCTCTTATTATGTGTAGTGCTGAGTCTCCACTGCTGCTCCCAGTGTCTCTTATTATCTGTAGTGCTGAGTCTCCACTGCTGCTCCCAGTGTCTCTTATTATCTGTAGTGCTGAGTCTCCACTGCTGCTCCCAGTGTCTCTTATTATCTGTAGTGCTGAGTCTCCACTGCTGCTCCCAGTGTCTCTTATTATCTGTATAGTGCTGAGTCTCCACTGCTGCTCCCAGTGTCTCTTATTATCTGTAGTGCTGAGTCTCCACTGCTGCTCCCAGTGTCTATTATTATCTGTAGTGCTGAATCTCCACTGCTGCTCCCAGTGTCTCTTATTATCTGTATAGTGCTGAGTCTCCACTGCTGCTCCCAGTGTCTCTTATTATCTGTATAGTGCTGAGTCTCCACTGCTGCTCCCAGTGTCTCTTATTATCTGTAGTGCTGAGTCTCCACTGCTGCTCCCAGTGTCTCTTATTATCTGTATAGTGCTGAGTCTCCACTGCTGCTCCCAGTGTCTCTTATTATCTGTATAGTGCTGAGTCTCCACTGCTGCTCCCAGTGTCTCTTATTATCTGTAGTGCTGAGTCTCCACTGCTGCTCCCAGTGTCTCTTATTATCTGTAGTGCTGAGTCTCCACTGCTGCTCCCAGCTTCTCTTATTATCTGTAGTGCAGAGTCTCCACTGCTGCTCCCAGTGTCTCTTATTAGCTGTAATGCTGAGTCTCCACTGCTGCTCCCAGTGTCTCTTATCTGTAGTGCTGAGTCTCCACTGCTGCTCCCAGTGTCTCTTATTATCTGTATAGTGCTGAGTCTCCACTGCTGCTCCCAGTGTTTCTTATTATCTGTATAGTGCTGAGTCTCCACTGCTGCTCCCAGTGTCTCTTATTATCTGTAGTGCTGAGTCTCCACTGCTGCTCCCAGTGTCTCTTATTATCTGTAGTGCTGAGTCTCCACTGCTGCTCCCAGCTTCTCTTATTATCTGTAGTGCAGAGTCTCCACTGCTGCTCCCAGTGTCTCTTATTAGCTGTAATGCTGAGTCTCCACTGCTGCTCCCAGTGTCTCTTATCTGTAGTGCTGAGTCTCCACTGCTGCTCCCAGTGTCTCTTATCTGTAGTGCTGAGTCTCCACTGCTGCTCCCAGTGTCTCTTATTTTCTGTAGTGCTGAGTCTCCACTGCTGCTCCCAGTGTCTCTTATTATCTGTAATGCTGAGTCTCCACTGCTGCTCCCTGTGTCTCTTATTATCTGTAGTGCTGAGTCTCCACTGCTGCTCCCAGTGTCTCTTATTATCTGTAATGCTGAGTCTCCACTGCTGCTCCCAGTGTCTCTTATTATCTGTAATGCTGAGTCTCCACTGCTGCTCCCTGTGTCTCTTATTATCTGTAGTGCTGAGTCTCCACTGCTGCTCCCTGTGTCTCTTATTATCTGTAGTGCTGAGTCTCCACTGCTGCTCCCAGTGTCTCTTATTATCTGTAGTGCTGAGTCTCCACTGCTGCTCCCAGTCTCTTATTATCTGTAATGCTGAGTCTCCACTGCTGCTCCCAGTGTCTCTTATTATCTGTAGTGCTGAGTCTCCACTGCTGCTCCCAGTGTCTCTTATTATCTGTAGTGCTGAGTCTCCACTGCTGCTCCCAGTGTCTCTTATTTTCTGTAGTGCTGAGTCTCCACTGCTGCTCCCAGTGTCTCTTATTATCTGTAATGCTGAGTCTCCACTGCTGCTCCCAGTGTCTCTTATTATCTGTAATGCTGAGTCTCCACTGCTGCTCCCAGTGTCTCTTATTATCTGTAATGCTGAGTCTCCACTGCTGCTCCCAGAGTCTCTTATTATCTGTAGTGCTGAGTCTCCACTGCTGCTCCCAGTGTCTCTTATTATCTGTAGGGCTGAGTCTCCACTGCTGTCCCCAGTGTCTCTTATTATCTGTAATGCTGAGTCTCCACTGCTGCTCCCAGTGTCTCTTATTATCTGTAGTGCTGAGTCTCCACTGCTGCTCTCAGCGTCTCTTATTATCTGTAATGCTGAGTCTCCACTGCTGCTCCCAGTGTCTCTTATTATCTTTAATGCTGAGTCTCCACTGCTGCTCCCAGTGTCTCTTATTATCTGTAGTGCTGAGTCTCCACTGCTGCTCCCAGTGTCTCTTATTATCTGTAATGCTGAGTCTCCACCGCTGCTCCCAGTGTCTCTTATTATCTGTAATGCTGAGTCTCCACCGCTGCTCCCAGTGTCTCTTATTATCTGTAATGCTGAGTCTCCACCGCTGCTTCCAGTGTCTCTTATTATCTGTAGTGCTGAGTCTCCACCGCTGCTCCCAGTGTCTCTTATTATCTGTAATGCTGAGTCTCCACCGCTGCTCCCAGTGTCTCTTATTATCTGTAATGCTGAGTCTCCACCGCTGCTCCCAGTGTCTCTTATTATCTGTAATGCTGAGTCTCCACTGCTGCTCCCAGTGTCTCTTATTATCTGTAGTGCTGAGTCTCCACTGCTGCTCCCAGTGTCTCTTATTATCTGTAGCGCTGAGTCTCCACTGCTGCCCCCAGTGTCTCTTATTATCTGTAGTGCTGAGTCTCCACTGCTGCTCCCAGTGTCTCTTATCTGTAGTGCTGAGTCTCCACTGCTGCTCCCAGTGTCTCTTATCTGTAGTGCTGAGTCTCCACTGCTGCTCCCAGTGTCTCTTATTATCTGTAGTGCTGAGTCTCCACTGCTGCTCCCAGTGTCTCTTATCTGTAGTGCTGAGTCTCCACTGCTGCTCCCAGTGTCTCTTATCTGTAGTGCTGAGTCTCCACTGCTGCTCCCAGTGTCTCTTATTATCTGTAATGCTGAGTCTCCACTGCTGCTCCCAGTGTCTCTTATTATCTGTAGTGCTGAGTCTCCACTGCTGCTCCCAGTGTCTCTTATTATCTGTAATGCTGAGTCTCCACTGCTGCTCCCAGTGTCTCTTATTATCTGTAGTGCTGAGTCTCCACTGCTGCTCCCAGTGTCTCTTATTATCTGTAGTGCTGAGTCTCCACTGCTGCTCCCAGTGTCTCTTATTATCTGTAGTGCTGAGTCTCCACTGCTGCTCCCAGTGTCTCTTATTATCTGTAATGCTGAGTCTCCACTGCTGCTCCCAGTGTCTCTTATTATCTGTAGTGCTGAGTCTCCACTGCTGCTCCCAGTGTCTCTTATTATCTGTAGTGCTGAGTCTCCACTGCTGCTCCCAGTGTCTCTTATTATCTGTAATGCTGAGTCTCCACTGCTGCTCCCAGTGTCTCTTATTATCTGTAGTGCTGAGTCTCCACTGCTGCTCCCAGTGTCTCTTATTATCTGTAGTGCTGAGTCTCCACTGCTGCTCCCAGTGTCTCTTATTATCTGTAATGCTGAGTCTCCACTGCTGCTCCCAGTGTCTCTTATTATCTGTAATGCTGAGTCTCCACTGCTGCTCCCAGTGTCTCTTATTATCTGTAGTGCTGAGTCTCCACTGCTGCTCCCAGTGTCTCTTATTATCTGTAATGCTGAGTCTCCACTGCTCCTCCCAGTGTCTCTTATTATCTGTAGTGCTGAGTCTCCACTGCTGCTCCCAGTGTCTCTTATTATCTGTAATGCTGAGTCTCCACTGCTGCTCTCAGTGTCTCTTATTATCTGTAGTTTTGAGTCTCCACTGCTGCTCCCAGTGTCTCTTATTATCTGTAATGCTGAGTCTCCACTGCTGCTCCCAGCGTCTCTTATTATCTGTAATGCTGAGTCTCCACTGCTGCTCCCAGCGTCTCTTATTATCTGTAATGCTGAGTCTCCACTGCTGCTCCCAGTGTCTCTTATTATCTGTAATGCTGAGTCTCCACTGCTGCTCCCAGTGTCTCTTATTATCTGTAATGCTGAGTCTCCACTGCTGCTCCCAGTGTCTCTTATTATCTGTAGTGCTGAGTCTCCACTGCTGCTCCCAGTGTCTCTTATTATCTGTAATGCTGAGTCTCCACTGCTCCTCCCAGTGTCTCTTATTATCTGTAATGCTGAGTCTCCACTGCTCCTCCCAGTGTCTCTTATTATCTGTAGTGCTTAGTCTCTACTGCTGCTCCCAGTGTCTCTCATTATCTGTAATGCTGAGTCTCCACTGCTGCTCCCAGTGTCTCTTATTATCTGTAATGCTGAGTCTCCACTGCTGCTCCCAGTGTCTCTTATTATCTGTAATGCTGAGTCTCCACTGCTGCTCCCAGTGTCTCTTATTATCTGTAATGCTGAGTCTCCACTGCTGCTCCCAGCGTCTCTTATTATCTGTAATGCTGAGTCTCCACTGCTGCTCCCAGCGTCTCTTATTATCTGTAGTGCTCAGTCTCCACTGCTGCTCCCAGTGTCTCTTATTATCTGTAATGCTGAGTCTCCACTGCTGCTCCCAGTGTCTCTTATTATCTGTAATGCTGAGTCTCCACTGCTGCTCCCAGTGTCTCTTATTATCTATAGTGCTGAGTCTCCACTGCTGCTCCCAGTGTCTCTTATTATCTGTAATGCTGAGTCTCCACTGCTCCTCCCAGTGTCTCTTATTATCTGTAGTGCTTAGTCTCTACTGCTGCTCCCAGTGTCTCTTATTATCTGTAATGCTGAGTCTCCACTGCTGCTCCCAGTGTCTCTTATTATCTGTAGTTTTGAGTCTCCACTGCTGCTCCCAGTGTCTCTCATTATCTGTAATGCTGAGTCTCCACTGCTGCTCCCAGTGTCTCTTATTATTTGTAATGCTGAGTCTCCACTGCTGCTCCCAGTGTCTCTTATTATCTGTAATGCTGAGTCTCCACTGCTGCCCCCAGTGTCTCTTATTATCTGTAGTGCTGAGTCTCCACTGCTGCCCCCAGCGTCTCTTATTATCTGTAATGCTGAGTCTCCACTGCTGCTCCCAGTGTCTCTTATTATCTGTAGTGCTGAGTCTCCACTGCTGCCCCCAGCGTCTCTTATTATCTGTAATGCTGAGTCTCCACTGCTGCTCCCAGTGTCTCTTATTATCTGTAATGCTGAGTCTCCACTGCTGCTCCCAGTGTCTCTTATTATCTGTAATGCTGAGTCTCCACTGCTGCTCCCAGTGTCTCTTATTATCTGTATAGTGCTGAGTCTCCACTGCTTCTCCCAGTGTCTCTTATTATCTGTAATGCTGAGTCTCCACTGCTGCCCCCAGCGTCTCTTATTATCTGTAATGCTGAGTCTCCACTGCTGCTCCCAGTGTCTCTTATTATCTGTAATGCTGAGTCTCCACTGCTGCCCCCAGTGTCTCTTATTATCTGTAATGCTGAGTCTCCACTGCTGCCCCCAGTGTCTCTTATTATCTGTAATGCTGAGTCTCCACTGCTGCTCCCAGTGTCTCTTATTATCTGTAGTAATGAGTCTCCACTGCTGCTCCCAGTGTCTCTTATTATCTGTAGTGCTGAGTCTCCACTGCTGCTCCCAGTGTCTCTTATTATCTGTAATGCTGAGTCTCCACTGCTGCTGCCAGTGTCTCTTATTATCTGTAGTGCTGAGTCTCCACTGCTGCTCCCAGTGTCTCTTATTATCTGTAGTGCTGAGTCTCCACTGCTGCTCCCAGTGTCTCTTATTATCTGTAATGCTGAGTCTCCACTGCTGCTCCCAGTGTCTCTTATTATCTGTAATTCTGAGTCTCCACCGCTGCCCCCAGTGTCTCTTATTATCTGTAGTGCTGAGTCTCCACTGCTGCTCCCAGTGTCTCCTATTATCTGTAGTGCTGAGTCTCCACTGCTGCTCCCAGTGTCTCTTATTCTCTGTAGTGCTGAGTCTCCACTGCTGCTCCCAGTGTCTCTTATTATCTGTAATGCTGAGTCTCCACTGCTGCTCCCAGTGTCTCTTATTATCTGTAGTGCTGAGTCTCCACTGCTGCTCCCAGTGTCTCTTATTATCTGTAGTGCTGAGTCTCCACTGCTGCTCCCAGTGTCTCTTATTATCTGTAGTGCTTAGTCTCCACCGCTGCTCCCAGTGTCTCTTATTATCTGTAGTGCTGAGTCTCCACTGCTGCTCCCAGTGTCTCTTATTATCTGTAGTGCTGAGTCTCCACTGCTGCTCCCAGTGTCTCTTATTATCTGTAGTGCTGAGTCTCCACTGCTGCTCCCAGTGTCTCTTATTATCTGTAATGCTGAGTCTCCACTGCTGCTCCCAGTGTCTCTTATTATCTGTAGTGCTGAGTCTCCACTGCTGCTCTTAGTGTCTCTTATTATCTGTAATGCTGAGTCTCATCTGCTGCTCCCAGCGTCTCTTATTATCTGTAGTGCTGAGTCTCCACTGCTGCTCCCAGTGTCTCTTATTATCTGTAATGCTGAGTCTCCACTGCTGCTCCCAGTGTCTCTTATTATCTGTAATGCTGAGTCTCCACTGCTGCTCCCAGTGTCTCTTATCTGTAGTGCTGAGTCTCCACTGCTGCTCCCAGTGTCTCTTATCTGTAGTGCTGAGTCTCCACTGCTGCTCCCAGTGTCTCTTATTATCTGTAATGCTGAGTCTCCACTGCTGCTCCCAGTGTCTCTTATTATCTGTAGTGCGGAGTCTCCACTGCTGCTCCCAGTGTCTCTTATCTGTAGTGCTGAGTCTCCACTGCTGCTCCCAGTCTCTTATTATCTGTAATGCTGAGTCTCCACTGCTGCTCCCAGTGTCTCTTATCTGTAGTGCTGAGTCTCCACTGCTGCTCCCAGTGTCTCTTATTATCTGTAGTGCTGAGTCTCCACTGCTGCTCCCAGTGTCTCTTATTATGTGTAGTGCTGAGTCTCCACTGCTGCTCCCAGTGTCTCTTATTATCTGTAGTGCTGAGTCTCCACTGCTGCTCCCAGTGTCTCTTATTATCTGTAGTGCTGAGTCTCCACTGCTGCTCCCAGTGTCTCTTATTATCTGTAGTGCTGAGTCTCCACTGCTGCTCCCAGTGTCTCTTATTATCTGTATAGTGCTGAGTCTCCACTGCTGCTCCCAGTGTCTCTTATTATCTGTAGTGCTGAGTCTCCACTGCTGCTCCCAGTGTCTATTATTATCTGTAGTGCTGAGTCTCCACTGCTGCTCCCAGTGTCTCTTATTATCTGTATAGTGCTGAGTCTCCACTGCTGCTCCCAGTGTCTCTTATTATCTGTATAGTGCTGAGTCTCCACTGCTGCTCCCAGTGTCTCTTATTATCTGTAGTGCTGAGTCTCCACTGCTGCTCCCAGTGTCTCTTATTATCTGTATAGTGCTGAGTCTCCACTGCTGCTCCCAGTGTCTCTTATTATCTGTATAGTGCTGAGTCTCCACTGCTGCTCCCAGTGTCTCTTATTATCTGTAGTGCTGAGTCTCCACTGCTGCTCCCAGTGTCTCTTATTATCTGTAGTGCTGAGTCTCCACTGCTGCTCCCAGCTTCTCTTATTATCTGTAGTGCAGAGTCTCCACTGCTGCTCCCAGTGTCTCTTATTAGCTGTAATGCTGAGTCTCCACTGCTGCTCCCAGTGTCTCTTATCTGTAGTGCTGAGTCTCCACTGCTGCTCCCAGTGTCTCTTATTATCTGTATAGTGCTGAGTCTCCACTGCTGCTCCCAGTGTTTCTTATTATCTGTATAGTGCTGAGTCTCCACTGCTGCTCCCAGTGTCTCTTATTATCTGTAATGCTGAGTCTCCACTGCTGCTCCCAGTGTCTCTTATTATCTGTAATGCTGAGTCTCCACTGCTGCTCCCAGTGTCTCTTATTATCTGTAGTGCTGAGTCTCCACTGCTGCTCCCAGTGTCTCTTATTATCTGTAGTGCAGAGTCTCCACTGCTGCTCCCAGTGTCTCTTATTAGCTGTAATGCTGAGTCTCCACTGCTGCTCCCAGTATCTCTTATCTGTAGTGCTGAGTCTCCACTGCTGCTCCCAGTGTCTCTTATCTGTAGTGCTGAGTCTCCACTGCTGCTCCCAGTGTCTCTTATTATCTGTAGTGCTGAGTCTCCACTGCTGCTCCCAGTGTCTCTTATTATCTGTAATGCTGAGTCTCCACTGCTGCTCCTGTGTCTCTTATTATCTGTAGTGCTGAGTCTCCACTGCTGCTCCCAGTGTCTCTTATTATCTGTAATGCTGAGTCTCCACTGCTGCTCCCAGTGTCTCTTATTATCTGTAATGCTGAGTCTCCACTGCTGCCACCAGTGACTCTTATTATCTGTAGTGCTGAGTCTCCACTGCTGCTCCCAGTGACTCTTATTATCTGTAATGCTGAGTCTCCACTGCTGCTCCCTGTGTCTCTTATTATCTGTAGTGCTGAGTCTCCACTGCTGCTCCCTGTGTCTCTTATTATCTGTAGTGCTGAGTCTCCACTGCTGCTCCCAGTGTCTCTTATTATCTGTAGTGCTGAGTCTCCACTGCTGCTCCCAGTCTCTTATTATCTGTAATGCTGAGTCTCCACTGCTGCTCCCAGTGTCTCTTATTATCTGTAGTGCTGAGTCTCCACTGCTGCTCCCAGTGTCTCTTATTATCTGTAATGCTGAGTCTCCACTGCTGCTCCCAGTGTCTCTTATTATCTGTAATGCTGAGTCTCCACTGCTGCTCCCAGTGTCTCTTATTATCTGTAATGCTGAGTCTCCACTGCTGCTCCCAGTGTCTCTTATTATCTGTAGTGCTGAGTCTCCACTGCTGCTCTCAGCGTCTCTTATTATCTGTAATGCTGAGTCTCCACTGCTGCTCCCAGTGTCTCTTATCTGTAGTGCTGAGTCTCCACTGCTGCTCCCAGTGTCTCTTATTATCTGTAATGCTGAGTCTCCACTGCTGCTCCCAGTGTCTCTTATTATCTGTAGTGCGGAGTCTCCACTGCTGCTCCCAGTGTCTCTTAACTGTAGTGCTGAGTCTCCACTGCTGCTCCCAGTCTCTTATTATCTGTAATGCTGAGTCTCCACTGCTGCTCCCAGTGTCTCTTATCTGTAGTGCTGAGTCTCCACTGCTGCTCCCAGTGTCTCTTATTATCTGTAGTGCTGAGTCTCCACTGCTGCTCCCAGTGTCTCTTATTATGTGTAGTGCTGAGTCTCCACTGCTGCTCCCAGTGTCTCTTATTATCTGTAGTGCTGAGTCTCCACTGCTGCTCCCAGTGTCTCTTATTATCTGTAGTGCTGAGTCTCCACTGCTGCTCCCAGTGTCTCTTATTATCTGTAGTGCTGAGTCTCCACTGCTGCTCCCAGTGTCTCTTATTATCTGTATAGTGCTGAGTCTCCACTGCTGCTCCCAGTGTCTCTTATTATCTGTAGTGCTGAGTCTCCACTGCTGCTCCCAGTGTCTATTATTATCTGTAGTGCTGAGTCTCCACTGCTGCTCCCAGTGTCTCTTATTATCTGTAGTGCTGAGTCTCCACTGCTGCTCCCAGTGTCTCTTATTATCTGTATAGTGCTGAGTCTCCACTGCTGCTCCCAGTGTCTCTTATTAATCTGTAGTGCTGAGTCTCCACTGCTGCTCCCAGTGTCTCTTATTATCTGTATAGTGCTGAGTCTCCACTGCTGCTCCCAGTGTCTCTTATTATCTGTAGTGCTGAGTCTCCACTGCTGCTCCCAGCTTCTCTTATTATCTGTAGTGCAGAGTCTCCACTGCTGCTCCCAGTGTCTCTTATTAGCTGTAATGCTGAGTCTCCACTGCTGCTCCCAGTGTCTCTTATCTGTAGTGCTGAGTCTCCACTGCTGCTCCCAGTGTCTCTTATTATCTGTATAGTGCTGAGTCTCCACTGCTGCTCCCAGTGTTTCTTATTATCTGTATAGTGCTGAGTCTCCACTGCTGCTCCCAGTGTCTCTTATTATCTGTAGTGCTGAGTCTCCACTGCTGCTCCCAGTGTCTCTTATTATCTGTAGTGCTGAGTCTCCACTGCTGCTCCCAGCTTCTCTTATTATCTGTAGTGCAGAGTCTCCACTGCTGCTCCCAGTGTCTCTTATTAGCTGTAATGCTGAGTCTCCACTGCTGCTCCCAGTATCTCTTATCTGTAGTGCTGAGTCTCCACTGCTGCTCCCAGTGTCTCTTATCTGTAGTGCTGAGTCTCCACTGCTGCTCCCAGTGTCTCTTATTATCTGTAGTGCTGAGTCTCCACTGCTGCTCCCAGTGTCTCTTATTATCTGTAATGCTGAGTCTCCACTGCTGCTCCCTGTGTCTCTTATTATCTGTAGTGCTGAGTCTCCACTGCTGCTCCCAGTGTCTCTTATTATCTGTAATGCTGAGTCTCCACTGCTGCTCCCAGTGTCTCTTATTATCTGTAATGCTGAGTCTCCACTGCTGCTCCAGTGTCTCTTATTATCTGTAATGCTGAGTCTCCACTGCTGCCCCCAGTGTCTCTTATTATCTGTAGTGCTGAGTCTCCACTGCTGCCCCCAGCGTCTCTTATTATCTGTAATGCTGAGTCTCCACTGCTGCCCCCAGTGTCTCTTATTATCTGTAATGCTGAGTCTCCACTGCTGCCCCCAGTGTCTCTTATTATCTGTAATGCTGAGTCTCCACTGCTGCTCCCAGTGTCTCTTATTATCTGTAGTAATGAGTCTCCACTGCTGCTCCCAGTGTCTCTTATTATCTGTAGTGCTGAGTCTCCACTGCTGCTCCCAGTGTCTCTTATTATCTGTAATGCTGAGTCTCCACTGCTGCTGCCAGTGTCTCTTATTATCTGTAGTGCTGAGTCTCCACTGCTGCTCCCAGTGTCTCTTATTATCTGTAGTGCTGAGTCTCCACTGCTGCTCCCAGTGTCTCTTATTATCTGTAATGCTGAGTCTCCACTGCTGCTCCCAGTGTCTCTTATTATCTGTAATTCTGAGTCTCCACCGCTGCCCCCAGTGTCTCTTATTATCTGTAGTGCTGAGTCTCCACTGCTGCTCCCAGTGTCTCCTATTATCTGTAGTGCTGAGTCTCCACTGCTGCTCCCAGTGTCTCTTATTCTCTGTAGTGCTGAGTCTCCACTGCTGCTCCCAGTGTCTCTTATTATCTGTAATGCTGAGTCTCCACTGCTGCTCCCAGTGTCTCTTATTATCTGTAGTGCTGAGTCTCCACTGCTGCTCCCAGTGTCTCTTATTATCTGTAGTGCTGAGTCTCCACTGCTGCTCCCAGTGTCTCTTATTATCTGTAGTGCTTAGTCTCCACCGCTGCTCCCAGTGTCTCTTATTATCTGTAGTGCTGAGTCTCCACTGCTGCTCCCAGTGTCTCTTATTATCTGTAGTGCTGAGTCTCCACTGCTGCTCCCAGTGTCTCTTATTATCTGTAGTGCTGAGTCTCCACTGCTGCTCCCAGTGTCTCTTATTATCTGTAATGCTGAGTCTCCACTGCTGCTCCCAGTGTCTCTTATTATCTGTAGTGCTGAGTCTCCACTGCTGCTCTTAGTGTCTCTTATTATCTGTAATGCTGAGTCTCATCTGCTGCTCCCAGCGTCTCTTATTATCTGTAGTGCTGAGTCTCCACTGCTGCTCCCAGTGTCTCTTATTATCTGTAATGCTGAGTCTCCACTGCTGCTCCCAGTGTCTCTTATTATCTGTAATGCTGAGTCTTCACTGCTGCTCCCAGTGTCTCTTATTATCTGTAATGCTGAGTCTCCACTGCTGCTCCCAGTGTCTCTTATTATCTGTAATGCTGAGTCTCCACTGCTGCTCCCAGTGTCTCTTATTATCTGTAATGCTGAGTCTCCACTGCTGCTCCCAGTGTCTCTTATCTGTAGTGCTGAGTCTCCACTGCTGCTCCCAGTGTCTCTTATCTGTAGTGCTGAGTCTCCACTGCTGCTCCCAGTGTCTCTTATTATCTGTAATGCTGAGTCTCCACTGCTGCCCCCAGTGTCTCTTATTATCTGTAGTGCTGAGTCTCCACTGCTGCCCCCAGTGTCTCTTATTATCTGTAATGCTGAGTCTCCACTGCTGCTCCCAGTGTCTCTTATTATCTGTAATGCTGAGTCTCCACTGCTGCTCCCAGTGTCTCTTATCTGTAGTGCTGAGTCTCCACTGCTGCTCCCAGTGTCTCTTATCTGAAGTGCTGAGTCTCCACTGCTGCTCCCAGTGTCTCTTATTATCTGTAATGCTGAGTCTCCACTGCTGCTCCCAGTGTCTCTTATTATCTGTAGTGCGGAGTCTCCACTGCTGCTCCCAGTGTCTCTTATCTGTAGTGCTGAGTCTCCACTGCTGCTCCCAGTCTCTTATTATCTGTAATGCTGAGTCTCCACTGCTGCTCCCAGTGTCTCTTATCTGTAGTGCTGAGTCTCCACTGCTGCTCCCAGTGTCTCTTATTATCTGTAGTGCTGAGTCTCCACTGCTGCTCCCAGTGTCTCTTATTATGTGTAGTGCTGAGTCTCCACTGCTGCTCCCAGTGTCTCTTATTATCTGTAGTGCTGAGTCTCCACTGCTGCTCCCAGTGTCTCTTATTATCTGTAGTGCTGAGTCTCCACTGCTGCTCCCAGTGTCTCTTATTATCTGTAGTGCTGAGTCTCCACTGCTGCTCCCAGTGTCTCTTATTATCTGTATAGTGCTGAGTCTCCACTGCTGCTCCCAGTGTCTCTTATTATCTGTAGTGCTGAGTCTCCACTGCTGCTCCCAGTGTCTATTATTATCTGTAGTGCTGAGTCTCCACTGCTGCTCCCAGTGTCTCTTATTATCTGTATAGTGCTGAGTCTCCACTGCTGCTCCCAGTGTCTCTTATTATCTGTAGTGCTGAGTCTCCACTGCTGCTCCCAGTGTCTCTTATTATCTGTATAGTGCTGAGTCTCCACTGCTGCTCCCAGTGTCTCTTATTATCTGTATAGTGCTGAGTCTCCACTGCTGCTCCCAGTGTCTCTTATTATCTGTAGTGCTGAGTCTCCACTGCTGCTCCCAGTGTCTCTTATTATCTGTAATGCTGAGTCTCCACTGCTGCTCCCAGCTTCTCTTATTATCTGTAGTGCAGAGTCTCCACTGCTGCTCCCAGTGTCTCTTATTAGCTGTAATGCTGAGTCTCCACTGCTTCTCCCAGTGTCTCTTATCTGTAGTGCTGAGTCTCCACTGCTGCTCCCAGTGTCTCTTATTATCTGTATAGTGCTGAGTCTCCACTGCTGCTCCCAGTGTTTCTTATTATCTGTATAGTGCTGAGTCTCCACTGCTGCTCCCAGTGTCTCTTATTATCTGTAGTGCTGAGTCTCCACTGCTGCTCCCAGTGTCTCTTATTATCTGTAGTGCTGAGTCTCCACTGCTGCTCCCAGCTTCTCTTATTATCTGTAGTGCAGAGTCTCCACTGCTGCTCCCAGTGTCTCTTATTAGCTGTAATGCTGAGTCTCCACTGCTGCTCCCAGTATCTCTTATCTGTAGTGCTGAGTCTCCACTGCTGCTCCCAGTGTCTCTTATCTGTAGTGCTGAGTCTCCACTGCTGCTCCCAGTGTCTCTTATTATCTGTAGTGCTGAGTCTCCACTGCTGCTCCCAGTGTCTCTTATTATCTGTAATGCTGAGTCTCCACTGCTGCTCCCTGTGTCTCTTATTATCTGTAGTGCTGAGTCTCCACTGCTGCTCCCAGTGTCTCTTATTATCTGTAATGCTGAGTCTCCACTGCTGCTCCCAGTGTCTCTTATTATCTGTAATGCTGAGTCTCCACTGCTGCTCCCTGTGTCTCTTATTATCTGTAGTGCTGAGTCTCCACTGCTGCTCCCTGTGTCTCTTATTATCTGTAGTGCTGAGTCTCCACTGCTGCTCCAGTGTCTCTTATTATCTGTAGTGCTGAGTCTCCACTGCTGCTCCCAGTCTCTTATTATCTGTAATGCTGAGTCTCCACTGCTGCTCCCAGTGTCTCTTATTATCTGTAGTGCTGAGTCTCCACTGCTGCTCCCAGTGTCTCTTATTATCTGTAATGCTGAGTCTCCACTGCTGCTCCCAGTGTCTCTTATTATCTGTAATGCTGAGTCTCCACTGCTGCTCCCAGTGTCTCTTATTATCTGTAATGCTGAGTCTCCACTGCTGCTCCCAGTGTCTCTTATTATCTGTAGTGCTGAGTCTCCACTGCTGCTCTCAGTGTCTCTTATTATCTGTAATGCTGAGTCTCCACTGCTGCTCCCAGTGTCTCTTATCTGTAGTGCTGAGTCTCCACTGCTGCTCCCAGTGTCTCTTATTATCTGTAAGTGCTGAGTCTCCACTGCTGCTCCCAGTGTCTCTTATTATCTGTAGTGCGGAGTCTCCACTGCTGCTCCCAGTGTCTCTTATCTGTAGTGCTGAGTCTCCACTGCTGCTCCCAGTGTCTCTTATTATCTGTAATGCTGAGTCTCCACTGCTGCTCCCAGTGTCTCTTATCTGTAGTGCTGAGTCTCCACTGCTGCTCCCAGTGTCTCTTATTATCTGTAGTGCTGAGTCTCCACTGCTGCTCCCAGTGTCTCTTATTATCGTGTAGTGCTGAGTCTCCACTGCTGCTCCCAGTGTCTCTTATTATCTGTAGTGCTGAGTCTCCACTGCTGCTCCCAGTGTCTCTTATTATCTGTAGTGCTGAGTCTCCACTGCTGCTCCCAGTGTCTCTTATTATCTGTAGTGCTGAGTCTCCACTGCTGCTCCCAGTGTCTCTTATTATCTGTATAGTGCTGAGTCTCCACTGCTGCTCCCAGTGTCTCTTATTATCTGTAGTGCTGAGTCTCCACTGCTGCTCCCAGTGTCTCTTATTATCTGTAGTGCTGAGTCTCCACTGCTGCTCCCAGTGTCTCTTATTATCTGTAGTGCTGAGTCTCCACTGCTGCTCCCAGTGTCTCTTATTATCTGTAGTGCTGAGTCTCCACTGCTGCTCCCAGTGTCTCTATTATCTGTAGTGCTGAGTCTCCACTGCTGCTCCCAGTGTCTCTTATTATCTGTATAGTGCTGAGTCTCCACTGCTGCTCCCAGTGTCTCTTATTATCTGTAGTGCTGAGTCTCCACTGCTGCTCCCCAGCTTCTCTTATTATCTGTAGTGCAGAGTCTCCACTGCTGCTCCAGTGTCTCTTATTAGCTGTAATGCTGAGTCTCCACTGCTGCTCCCAGTGTCTCTTATCTGTAGTGCTGAGTCTCCACTGCTGCTCCCAGTGTCTCTTATTATCTGTATAGTGCTGAGTCTCCACTGCTGCTCCCAGTGTTTCTTATTATCTG
>NW_027444613.1:0-20072 GCF_048569485.1 Anomaloglossus baeobatrachus | reverse complement strand
GTCCTGCTTACACTGATGGGGTGCAGCTGTGGGACCCTATTTTAAGAGATGATGTCCTCCACCCAACTCTCAAAAAGCTGAAAGGGTCTTCAGTAGAGATGGATAGTCGAGCTGGGCTATCAGACGGTCACCTCTGTAGCTGTAGTGTCATTTTCACTATGGTCCAATGTGTAAATTAAACAAAAAAGTGCACGTTTGTTATGATGTCCAAGATGGGGACCAGGATGTGGACATAATAAAAAATTAGGGAACATGATAGGAGACATTTCTACAATACATATAATCATTCTTATCTATCTAATACGATGATAACAGCTCTCCATATCTGCAGTCCACCACAAGGACCACCCTCTCTAATCCCTGAAAAATGAAATCATCCTCAGTGATGAAGAGAGGGGGCTAAGTGCCCCCAATGGTCTCAGAGCATTGACTCTTCTAAGAGTCCTAAGAGTCCTGCTCACACTGATGGGGTGCAGCTGTGGGACCCTATTTTCAGAGATGATGTCCTCCACCCAACTCTCAAAAAGCTGAAAGGGTCTTCAGTAGAGATGGATAGTCGAGCTGGGCTATCAGACGGTCACCTCTGTAGCTGTAGTGTCATTTTTCCTATGGTCCAATGTGTAAATTAAACAAAAAAGTGCACGTTTGTTATGATGTCCAAGATGGGGACCAGGATGTGGACATAATAAAAAATTAGGGAACATGATAGGAGACATTTCTACAATACATATAATCATTCTTATCTATCTAATACGATGACAACAGCTCTCCATACCTGCAGTCCACCACAAGGACCACCCTCTCTAATCCCTGAAAAATGAAATCATCCTCAGTGATGAAGAGAGGGGGCTAAGTGCCCCCAATGGTCTCAGAGCATTGACTCTTCTAAGAGTCCTAAGAGTCCTGCTCACACTGATGGGGTGCAGCTGTGGGACCCTATTTTCAGAGATGATGTCCTCCACCCAACTCTCAAAAAGCTGAAAGGGTCTTCAGTAGAGATGGATAGTCGAGCTGGGCTATCAGACGGTCACCTCTGTAGCTGTAGTGTCATTTTTCCTATGGTCCAATGTGTAAATTAAACAAAAAAGTGCACGTTTGTTATGATGTTCAAGATGGGGACCAGGATGTGGACATAATAAAAAATTAGGGAACATGATAGGAGACATTTCTACAATACATATAATCATTCTTATCTATCTAATACGATCACAACAGCTCTCCATACCTGCAGTCCACCACAAGGACCACTCTCTCTAATCCCTGAAAAATGAAATCATCCTCAGTGACGAAGAGAGGGGGCTAAGCGCCCCCCATGGTCTCAGAGCATTGACTCTTCTAAGAGTCCTAAGATTCCTGCTCACACTGATGGGGTGCAGCTGTGGGACCCTATTTTCAGAGATGATGTCCTCCACCCAACTTTCAAAAAGCTGAAAGGGTCTTCAGTAGAGATGGATAGTCGAGCTGGGCTATCAGACGGTCACCTCTGTAGCTGTAGTGTCATTTTTCCTATGGTCCAATGTGTAAATTAAACAAAAAAGTGCACGTTTGTTATGATTTCCAAGATGGGGACCAGGATGTGGACATAATAAAAAAATAGGGAACATGATAGGAGACATTTCTACAATACATATAATCATTCTTATCTATCTAATACGATGACAACAGCTCTCCATACCTGCAGTCCACCACAAGGACCACCCTCTCTATTCCCTGAAAAGTGAAATCATCCTCAGTGACGAAGAGAGGGGGCTAAGCGCCCCCCATGGTCTCAGAGCATTGACTCTTCTAAGAGTCCTAAGAGTCCTGCTCACACTGATGGGGTGCAGCTGTGGGACCCTATTTTCAGAGATGATGTTCTCCACCCAACTCTCAAAAAGCTGAAAGGGTCTTCAGTAGAGATGGATAGTCGAGCTGGGCTATCAGACGGTCACCTCTGTAGCTGTAGTGTCATTTTTCCTATGGTCCAATGTGTAAATTAAACAAAAAAGTGCACGTTTGTTATGATGTCCAAGATGGGGACCAGGATGTGGACATAATAAAAAATTAGGGAACATGATAGGAGACATTTCTACAATACATATAATCATTCTTATCTATTTAATACGATGACAACAGCTCTCCATACCTGCAGTCCACCACAAGGACCACCCTCTCTAATCCCTGAAAAATGAAATCATCCTCAGTGACGAAGAGAGGGGGCTAAGCGCCCCCCATGGTCTCAGAGCATTGACTCTTCTAAGAGTCCTAAGAGTCCTGCTCACACAGATGGGGTGCAGCTGTGGGACCCTATTTTCAGAGATGATGTCCTCCACCCAACTCTCAAAAAGCTGAAAGGGTCTTCAGTAGAGATGGATAGTCGAGCTGGGCTATCAGACGGTCACCTCTGTAGCTGTAGTGTCATTTTTCCTATGGTCCAATGTGTAAATTAAACAAAAAAGTGCACGTTTGTTATGATGTCCAAGATGGGGACCAGGATGTGGACATAATAAAAAATTAGGGAACATGATAGGAGACATTTCTACAATACATATAATCATTCTTATCTATCTAATACGATGATAACAGCTCTCGATATCTGCAGTCCACCACAAGGACCACCCTCTCTAATCCCTGAAAAATGAAATCATCCTCAGTGATGAAGAGAGGGGGCTAAGTGCCCCCAATGGTCTCAGAGCTTTGACTCTTCTAAGAGTCCTAAGAGTCCTGCTCACACTGATGGGGTGCAGCTGTGGGACCCTATTTTCAGAGATGATGTCCTCCACCCAACTCTCAAAAAGCTGAAAGGGTCTTCAGTAGAGATGGATAGTCGAGCTGGGCTATCAGACGGTCACCTCTGTAGCTGTAGTGTCATTTTTCCTATGGTCCAATGTGTAAATTAAACAAAAAAGTGCACGTTTGTTATGATGTCCAAGATGGGGACCAGGATGTGGACATAATAAAAAATTAGGGAACATGATAGGAGACATTTCTACAATACATATAATCATTCTTATCTATCTAATACGATGACAACAGCTCTCCATACCTGCAGTCCACCACAAGGACCACCCTCTCTAATCCCTGAAAAATGAAATCATCCTCAGTGACGAAGAGAGGGGGCTAAGCGCCCCCATGGTCTCAGAGCATTAACTCTTCTAAGAGTCCTAAGAGTCCTGCTCACACTGATGGGGTGCAGCTGTGGGACCCTATTTTCAGAGATGATGTCCTCCACCCAACTCTCAAAAAGCTGAAAGGGTCTTCAGTAGAGATGGATAGTCGAGCTGGGCTATCAGACGGTCACCTCCGTAGCCGTAGTGTCATTTTTCCTATGGTCCAATGTGTAAATTAAACAAAAAAGTGCACGTTTGTTATGATGTCCAAGATGGGGACCAGGATGTGGACATAATAAAAAATTAGGGAACATGATAGGAGACATTTCTACAATACATATAATCATTCTTATCTATCTAATACGATGATAACAGCTCTCCATATCTGCAGTCCACCACAAGGACCACCCTCTCTAATCTCTGAAAAATGAAATCATCCTCAGTGATGAAGAGAGGGGGCTAAGTGCCCCCAATGGTCTCAGAGCATTGACTCTTCTAAGAGTCCTAAGAGTCCTGCTCACACTGATGGGGTGCAGCTGTGGGACCCTATTTTCAGAGATGATGTCCTCCACCCAACTCTCAAAAAGCTGAAAGGGTCTTCAGTAGAGATGGATAGTCGAGCTGGGCTATCAGACGGTCACCTCTGTAGCTGTAGTGTCATTTTTCCTATGGTCCAATGTGTAAATTAAACAAAAAAGTGCACGTTTGTTATGATGTCCAAGATGGGGACCAGGATGTGGACATAATAAAAAATTAGGGAACATGATAGGAGACATTTCTACAATACATATAATCATTCTTATCTATCTAATACGATGACAACAGCTCTCCATACCTGCAGTCCACCACAAGGACCACCCTCTCTAATCCCTGAAAAATGAAATCATCCTCAGTGATGAAGAGAGGGGGCTAAGTGCCCCCAATGGTCTCAGAGCATTGACTCTTCTAAGAGTCCTAAGAGTCCTGCTCACACTGATGGGGTGCAGCCGTGGGACCCTATTTTCAGAGATGATGTCCTCCACCCAACTCTCAAAAAGCTGAAAGGGTCTTCAGTAGACATGGATAGTCGAGCTGGGCTATCAGACGGTCACCTCTGTAGCTGTAGTGTCATTTTTCCTATGGTCCAATGTGTAAATTAAACAAAAAAGTGCACGTTTGTTATGATGTTCAAGATGGGGACCAGGATGTGGACATAATAAAAAATTAGGGAACATGATAGGAGACATTTCTACAATACATATAATCATTCTTATCTATCTAATACGATCACAACAGCTCTCCATACCTGCAGTCCACCACAAGGACCACTCTCTCTAATCCCTGAAAAATGAAATCATCCTCAGTGACGAAGAGAGGGGGCTAAGCGCCCCCCATGGTCTCAGAGCATTGACTCTTCTAAGAGTCCTAAGATTCCTGCTCACACTGATGGGGTGCAGCTGTGGGACCCTATTTTCAGAGATGATGTCCTCCACCCAACTTTCAAAAAGCTGAAAGGGTCTTCAGTAGAGATGGATAGTCGAGCTGGGCTATCAGACGGTCACCTCTGTAGCTGTAGTGTCATTTTTCCTATGGTCCAATGTGTAAATTAAACAAAAAAGTGCACGTTTGTTATGATTTCCAAGATGGGGACCAGGATGTGGACATAATAAAAAAATAGGGAACATGATAGGAGACATTTCTACAATACATATAATCATTCTTATCTATCTAATACGATGACAACAGCTCTCCATACCTGCAGTCCACCACAAGGACCACCCTCTCTATTCCCTGAAAAGTGAAATCATCCTCAGTGACGAAGAGAGGGGGCTAAGCGCCCCCCATGGTCTCAGAGCATTGACTCTTCTAAGAGTCCTAAGAGTCCTGCTCACACTGATGGGGTGCAGCTGTGGGACCCTATTTTCAGAGATGATGTTCTCCACCCAACTCTCAAAAAGCTGAAAGGGTCTTCAGTAGAGATGGATAGTCGAGCTGGGCTATCAGACGGTCACCTCTGTAGCTGTAGTGTCATTTTTCCTATGGTCCAATGTGTAAATTAAACAAAAAAGTGCACGTTTGTTATGATGTCCAAGATGGGGACCAGGATGTGGACATAATAAAAAATTAGGGAACATGATAGGAGACATTTCTACAATACATATAATCATTCTTATCTATCTAATACGATGATAACAGCTCTCGATATCTGCAGTCCACCACAAGGACCACCCTCTCTAATCCCTGAAAAATGAAATCATCCTCAGTGATGAAGAGAGGGGGCTAAGTGCCCCCAATGGTCTCAGAGCATTGACTCTTCTAAGAGTCCTAAGAGTCCTGCTCACACTGATGGGGTGCAGCTGTGGGACCCTATTTTCAGAGATGATGTCCTCCACCCAACTCTCAAAAAGCTGAAAGGGTCTTCAGTAGAGATGGATAGTCGAGCTGGGCTATCAGACGGTCACCTCTGTAGCTGTAGTGTCATTTTTCCTATGGTCCAATGTGTAAATTAAACAAAAAAGTGCACGTTTGTTATGATGTCCAAGATGGGGACCAGGATGTGGACATAATAAAAAATTAGGGCACATGATAGGAGACATTTCTACAATACATATAATCATTCTTATCTATCTAATACGATGACAACAGCTCTCCATACCTGCAGTCCACCACAAGGACCACCCTCTCTAATCCCTGAAAAATGAAATCATCCTCAATGACGAAGAGAGGGGGCTAAGCGCCCCCATGGTCTCAGAGCATTAACTCTTCTAAGAGTCCTAAGAGTCCTGCTCACACTGATGGGGTGCAGCTGTGGGACCCTATTTTCAGAGATGATGTCCTCCACCCAACTCTCAAAAAGCTGAAAGGGTCTTCAGTAGAGATGGATAGTCGAGCTGGGCTATCAGACGGTCACCTCTGTAGCTGTAGTGTCATTTTTCCTATGGTCCAATGTGTAAATTAAACAAAAAAGTGCACGTTTGTTATGATGTCCAAGATGGGGACCAGGATGTGGACATAATAAAAAATTAGGGAACATGATAGGAGACATTTCTACAATACATATAATCATTCTTATCTATCTAATACGATGACAACAGCTCTCCATACCTGCAGTCCACCACAAGGACCACCCTCTCTAATCCCTGAAAAATGAAATCATCCTCAGGGACGAAGAGAGGGGGCTAAGCGCCCCCCATAGTTTTAGAGCATTGACTCTTCTAAGAGTCCTAAGAGTCCTGCTTACACTGATGGGGTGCAGCTGTGGGACCCTATTTTAAGAGATGATGTCCTCCAACCAACTCTCAAAAAGCTGAAAGGGTCTTCAGTAGAGATGGATAGTCGAGCTGGGCTATCAGACGGTCACCTCTGTAGCTGTAGTGTCATTTTTCCTATGGTCCAATGTTTAAATTAAACAAAAAAGTGCACGTTTGTTATGATGTCCAAGATGGGGACCAGGATGTGGACATAATAAAAAATTAGGGAACATGATAGGAGACATTTCTACAATACATATAATCATTCTTATCTATCTAATACGATGATAACAGCTCTCCATATCTGCAGTCCACCACAAGGACCACCCTCTCTAATCCCTGAAAAATGAAATCATCCTCAGTGATGAAGAGAGGGGGCTAAGTGCCCCCAATGGTCTCAGAGCATTGACTCTTCTAAGAGTCCTAAGAGTCCTGCTCACACTGATGGGGTGCAGCTGTGGGACCCTATTTTCAGAGATGATGTCCTCCACCCAACTCTCAAAAAGCTGAAAGGGTCTTCAGTAGAGATGGATAGTCGAGCTGGGCTATCAGACGGTCACCTCTGTAGCTGTAGTGTCATTTTTCCTATGGTCCAATGTGTAAATTAAACAAAAAAGTGCACATTTGTTATGATGTCCAAGATGGGGACCAGGATGTGGACATAATAAAAAATTAGGGAACATGATAGGAGACATTTCTACAATACATATAATCATTCTTATCTATCTAATACGATGACAACAGCTCTCCATACCTGCAGTCCACCACAAGGACCACCCTCTCTAATCCCTGAAAAATGAAATCATCCTCAGTGACGAAGAGAGGGGGCTAAGCGCCCCCATGGTCTCAGAGCATTAACTCTTCTAAGAGTCCTAAGAGTCCTGCTCACACTGATGGGGTGCAGCTGTGGGACCCTATTTTCAGAGATGATGTCCTCCACCCAACTCTCAAAAAGCTGAAAGGGTCTTCAGTAGAGATGGATAGTCGAGCTGGGCTATCAGACGGTCACCTCTGTAGCTGTAGTGTCATTTTTCCTATGGTCCAATGTTTAAATTAAACAAAAAAGTGCACGTTTGTTATGATGTCCAAGATGGGGACCAGGATGTGGACATAATAAAAAATTAGGGAACATGATAGGAGACATTTCTACAATACATATAATCATTCTTATCTATCTAATACGATCACAACAGCTCTCCATACCTGCAGTCCACCACAAGGACCACTCTCTCTAATCCCTGAAAAATGAAATCATCCTCAGTGACGAAGAGAGGGGGCTAAGCACCCCCCATGGTCTCAGAGCATTGACTCTTCTAAGAGTCCTAAGATTCCTGCTCACACTGATGGGGTGCAGCTGTGGGACCCTATTTTCAGAGATGATGTCCTCCACCCAACTCTCAAAAAGCTGAAAGGGTCTTCAGTAGAGATGGATAGTCGAGCTGGGCTATCAGACGGTCACCTCTGTAGCTGTAGTGTCATTTTTCCTATGGTCCAATGTGTAAATTAAACAAAAAAGTGCACGTTTGTTATGATGTCCAAGATGGGGACCAGGATGTGGACATAATAAAAAATTAGGGAACATGATAGGAGACATTTCTACAATACATATAATCATTCTTATCTATCTAATACGATGATAACAGCTCTCGATTTCTGCAGTCCACCACAAGGACCACCCTCTCTAATCCCTGAAAAATGAAATCATCCTCAGTGATGAAGAGAGGGGGCTAAGTGCCCCCAATGGTCTCAGAGCATTGACTCTTCTAAGAGTCCTAAGAGTCCTGCTCACACTGATGGGGTGCAGCTGTGGGACCCTATTTTCAGAGATGATGTCCTCCACCCAACTCTCAAAAAGCTGAAAGGGTCTTCAGTAGAGATGGATAGTCGAGCTGGGCTATCAGACGGTCACCTCTGTAGCTGTAGTGTCATTTTTCCTATGGTCCAATGTGTAAATTAAACAAAAAAGTGCACGTTTGTTATGATGTCCAAGATGGGGACCAGGATGTGGACATAATAAAAAATTAGGGCACATGATAGGAGACATTTCTACAATACATATAATCATTCTTATCTATCTAATACGATGACAACAGCTCTCCATACCTGCAGTCCACCACAAGGACCACCCTCTCTAATCCCTGAAAAATGAAATCATCCTCAATGACGAAGAGAGGGGGCTAAGCGCCCCCATGGTCTCAGAGCATTAACTCTTCTAAGAGTCCTAAGAGTCCTGCTCACACTGATGGGGTGCAGCTGTGGGACCCTATTTTCAGAGATGATGTCCTCCACCCAACTCTCAAAAAGCTGAAAGGGTCTTCAGTAGAGATGGATAGTCGAGCTGGGCTATCAGACGGTCACCTCTGTAGCTGTAGTGTCATTTTTCCTATGGTCCAATGTGTAAATTAAACAAAAAAGTGCACGTTTGTTATGATGTCCAAGATGGGGACCAGGATGTGGACATAATAAAAAATTAGGGAACATGATAGGAGACATTTCTACAATACATATAATTATTCTTATCTATCTAATACGATGACAACAGCTCTCCATACCTGCAGTCCACCACAAGGACCACCCTCTCTAATCCCTGAAAAATGAAATCATCCTCAGGGACGAAGAGAGGGGGCTAAGCGCCCCCCATAGTTTTAGAGCATTGACTCTTCTAAGAGTCCTAAGAGTCCTGCTTACACTGATGGGGTGCAGCTGTGGGACCCTATTTTAAGAGATGATGTCCTCCAACCAACTCTCAAAAAGCTGAAAGGGTCTTCAGTAGAGATGGATAGTCGAGCTGGGCTATCAGACGGTCACCTCTGTAGCTGTAGTGTCATTTTTCCTATGGTCCAATGTTTAAATTAAACAAAAAAGTGCACGTTTGTTATGATGTCCAAGATGGGGACCAGGATGTGGACATAATAAAAAATTAGGGAACATGATAGGAGACATTTCTACAATACATATAATCATTCTTATCTATCTAATACGATGATAACAGCTCTCCATATCTGCAGTCCACCACAAGGACCACCCTCTCTAATCCCTGAAAAATGAAATCATCCTCAGTGATGAAGAGAGGGGGCTAAGTGCCCCCAATGGTCTCAGAGCATTGACTCTTCTAAGAGTCCTAAGAGTCCTGCTCACACTGATGGGGTGCAGCTGTGGGACCCTATTTTCAGAGATGATGTCCTCCACCCAACTCTCAAAAAGCTGAAAGGGTCTTCAGTAGAGATGGATAGTCGAGCTGGGCTATCAGACGGTCACCTCTGTAGCTGTAGTGTCATTTTTCCTATGGTCCAATGTGTAAATTAAACAAAAAAGTGCACGTTTGTTATGATGTCCAAGATGGGGACCAGGATGTGGACATAATAAAAAATTAGGGAACATGATAGGAGACATTTCTACAATACATATAATCATTCTTATCTATCTAATACGATGACAACAGCTCTCCATACCTGCAGTCCACCACAAGGACCACCCTCTCTAATCCCTGAAAAATGAAATCATCCTCAGTGACGAAGAGAGGGGGCTAAGCGCCCCCATGGTCTCAGAGCATTAACTCTTCTAAGAGTCCTAAGAGTCCTGCTCACACTGATGGGGTGCAGCTGTGGGACCCTATTTTCAGAGATGATGTCCTCCACCCAACTCTCAAAAAGCTGAAAGGGTCTTCAGTAGAGATGGATAGTCGAGCTGGGCTATCAGACGGTCACCTCTGTAGCTGTAGTGTCATTTTTCCTATGGTCCAATGTGTAAATTAAACAAAAAAGTGCACGTTTGTTATGATGTCCAAGATGGGGACCAGGATGTGGACATAATAAAAAATTAGGGCACATGATAGGAGACATTTCTACAATACATATAATCATTCTTATCTATCTAATACGATGACAACAGCTCTCCATACCTGCAGTCCACCACAAGGACCACCCTCTCTAATCCCTGAAAAATGAAATCATCCTCAATGACGAAGAGAGGGGGCTAAGCGCCCCCATGGTCTCAGAGCATTAACTCTTCTAAGAGTCCTAAGAGTCCTGCTCACACTGATGGGGTGCAGCTGTGGGACCCTATTTTCAGAGATGATGTCCTCCACCCAACTCTCAAAAAGCTGAAAGGGTCTTCAGTAGAGATGGATAGTCGAGCTGGGCTATCAGACGGTCACCTCTGTAGCTGTAGTGTCATTTTTCCTATGGTCCAATGTGTAAATTAAACAAAAAAGTGCACGTTTGTTATGATGTCCAAGATGGGGACCAGGATGTGGACATAATAAAAAATTAGGGAACATGATAGGAGACATTTCTACAATACATATAATCATTCTTATCTATCTAATACGATGACAACAGCTCTCCATACCTGCAGTCCACCACAAGGACCACCCTCTCTAATCCCTGAAAAATGAAATCATCCTCAGGGACGAAGAGAGGGGGCTAAGCGCCCCCCATAGTTTTAGAGCATTGACTCTTCTAAGAGTCCTAAGAGTCCTGCTTACACTGATGGGGTGCAGCTGTGGGACCCTATTTTAAGAGATGATGTCCTCCAACCAACTCTCAAAAAGCTGAAAGGGTCTTCAGTAGAGATGGATAGTCGAGCTGGGCTATCAGACGGTCACCTCTGTAGCTGTAGTGTCATTTTTCCTATGGTCCAATGTTTAAATTAAACAAAAAAGTGCACGTTTGTTATGATGTCCAAGATGGGGACCAGGATGTGGACATAATAAAAAATTAGGGAACATGATAGGAGACATTTCTACAATACATATAATCATTCTTATCTATCTAATACGATGATAACAGCTCTCCATATCTGCAGTCCACCACAAGGACCACCCTCTCTAATCCCTGAAAAATGAAATCATCCTCAGTGATGAAGAGAGGGGGCTAAGTGCCCCCAATGGTCTCAGAGCATTGACTCTTCTAAGAGTCCTAAGAGTCCTGCTCACACTGATGGGGTGCAGCTGTGGGACCCTATTTTCAGAGATGATGTCCTCCACCCAACTCTCAAAAAGCTGAAAGGGTCTTCAGTAGAGATGGATAGTCGAGCTGGGCTATCAGACGGTCACCTCTGTAGCTGTAGTGTCATTTTTCCTATGGTCCAATGTGTAAATTAAACAAAAAAGTGCACGTTTGTTATGATGTCCAAGATGGGGACCAGGATGTGGACATAATAAAAAATTAGGGAACATGATAGGAGACATTTCTACAATACATATAATCATTCTTATCTATCTAATACGATGACAACAGCTCTCCATACCTGCAGTCCACCACAAGGACCACCCTCTCTAATCCCTGAAAAATGAAATCATCCTCAGTGACGAAGAGAGGGGGCTAAGCGCCCCCATGGTCTCAGAGCATTAACTCTTCTAAGAGTCCTAAGAGTCCTGCTCACACTGATGGGGTGCAGCTGTGGGACCCTATTTTCAGAGATGATGTCCTCCACCCAACTCTCAAAAAGCTGAAAGGGTCTTCAGTAGAGATGGATAGTCGAGCTGGGCTATCAGACGGTCACCTCTGTAGCTGTAGTGTCATTTTTCCTATGGTCCAATGTGTAAATTAAACAAAAAAGTGCACGTTTGTTATGATGTCCAAGATGGGGACCAGGATGTGGACATAATAAAAAATTAGGGAACATGATAGGAGACATTTCTACAATACATATAATCATTCTTATCTATCTAATACGATGACAACAGCTCTCCATACCTGCAGTCCACCACAAGGACCACCCTCTCTAATCCCTGAAAAATGAAATCATCCTCAGGGACGAAGAGAGGGGGCTAAGCGCCCCCCATGGTTTTAGAGCATTGACTCTTCTAAGAGTCCTAAGAGTCCTGCTTACACTGATGGGGTGCAGCTGTGGGACCCTATTTTAAGAGATGATGTCCTCCACCCAACTCTCAAAAAGCTGAAAGGGTCTTCAGTAGAGATGGATAGTCGAGCTGGGCTATCAGACGGTCACCTCTGTAGCTGTAGTGTCATTTTTCCTATGGTCCAATGTGTAAATTAAACAAAAAAGTGCACGTTTGTTATGATGTCCAAGATGGGGACCAGGATGTGGACATAATAAAAAATTAGGGAACATGATAGGAGACATTTCTACAATACATATAATCATTCTTATCTATCTAATACGATGACAACAGCTCTCCATACCTGCAGTCCACCACAAGGACCACCCTCTCTAATCCCTGAAAAATGAAATCATCCTCAGTGACGAAGAGAGGGGGCTAAGCGCCCCCATGGTCTCAGAGCATTAACTCTTCTAAGAGTCCTAAGAGTCCTGCTCACACTGATGGGGTGCAGCTGTGGGACCCTATTTTCAGAGATGATGTCCTCCACCCAACTCTCAAAAAGCTGAAAGGGTCTTCAGTAGAGATGGATAGTCGAGCTGGGCTATCAGACGGTCACCTCTGTAGCTGTAGTGTCATTTTTCCTATGGTCCAATGTGTAAATTAAACAAAAAAGTGCACGTTTGTTATGATGTCCAAGATGGGGACCAGGATGTGGACATAATAAAAAATTAGGGAACATGATAGGAGACATTTCTACAATACATATAATCATTCTTATCTATCTAATACGATCACAACAGCTCTCCATACCTGCAGTCCACCACAAGGACCACTCTCTCTAATCCCTGAAAAATGAAATCATCCTCAGTGACGAAGAGAGGGGGCTAAGCGCCCCCCATGGTCTCAAAACATTGACTCTTCTAAGAGTCCTAAGAGTCCTGCTCACACTGATGGGGTGCAGCTGTGGGACCCTATTTTCAGAGATGATGTCCTCCACCCAACTCTCAAAAAGCTGAAAGGGTCTTCAGTAGAGATGGATAGTCGAGCTGGGCTACCAGACGGTCACCTCTGTAGCTGTAGTGTCATTTTTCCTATGGTCCAATGTGTAAATTAAACAAAAAAGTGCACGTTTGTTATGATTTCCAAGATGGGGACCAGGATGTGGACATAATAAAAAAATAGGGAACATGATAGGAGACATTTCTACAATACATATAATCATTCTTATCTATCTAATACGATGACAACAGCTCTCCATACCTGCAGTCCACCACAAGGACCACCCTCTCTATTCCCTGAAAAGTGAAATCATCCTCAGTGACGAAGAGAGGGGGCTAAGCGCCCCCCATGGTCTCAAAACATTGACTCTTCTAAGAGTCCTAAGAGTCCTGCTCACACTGATGGGGTGCAGCTGTGGGACCCTATTTTCAGAGATGATGTCCTCCACCCAACTCTCAAAAAGCTGAAAGGGTCTTCAGTAGAGATGGATAGTCGAGCTGGGCTATCAGACGGTCACCTCTGTAGCTGTAGTGTCATTTTTCCTATGGTCCAATGTGTAAATTAAACAAAAAAGTGCACGTTTGTTATGATGTCCAAGATGGGGACCAGGATGTGGACATAATAAAAAATTAGGGAACATGATAGGAGACATTTCTACAATACATATAATCATTCTTATCTATCTAATACGATGACAACAGCTCTCCATACCTGCAGTCCACCACAAGGACCACCCTCTCTAATCCCTGAAAAATGAAATCATCTTCAGTGACGAAGAGAGGGGGCTAAGCGCCCCCATGGTCTCAGAGCATTAACTCTTCTAAGAGTCCTAAGAGTCCTGCTCACACTGATGGGGTGCAGCTGTGGGACCCTATTTTCAGAGATGATGTCCTCCACCCAACTCTCAAAAAGCTGAAAGGGTCTTCAGTAGAGATGGATAGTCGAGCTGGGCTATCAGACGGTCACCTCTGTAGCTGTAGTGTCATTTTTCCTATGGTCCAATGTGTAAATTAAACAAAAAAGTGCACGTTTGTTATGATGTCCAAGATGGGGACCAGGATGTGGACATAATAAAAAATTAGGGAACATAATAGGAGACATTTCTACAATACATATAATCATTCTTATCTATCTAATACGATGACAACAGCTCTCCATACCTGCAGTCCACCACAAGGACCACCCTCTCTAATCCCTGAAAAATGAAATCATCCTCAGGGACGAAGAGAGGGGGTAAGCGCCCCCCATGGTTTTAGAGCATTGACTCTTCTAAGAGTCCTAAGAGTCCTGCTTACACTGATGGGGTGCAGCTGTGGGACCCTATTTTAAGAGATGATGTCCTCCACCCAACTCTCAAAAAGCTGAAAGGGTCTTCAGTAGAGATGGATAGTCGAGCTGGGCTATCAGACGGTCACCTCTGTAGCTGTAGTGTCATTTTTCCTATGGTCCAATGTGTAAATTAAACAAAAAAGTGCACGTTTGTTATGATGTCCAAGATGGGGACCAGGATGTGGACATAATAAAAAATTAGGGAACATGATAGGAGACATTTCTACAATACATATAATCATTCTTATCTATCTAATACGATGACAACAGCTCTCCATACCTGCAGTCCACCACAAGGACCACCCTCTCTAATCCCTGAAAAATGAAATCATCCTCAGTGACGAAGAGAGGGGGCTAAGCGCCCCCATGGTCTCAGAGCATTAACTCTTCTAAGAGTCCTAAGAGTCCTGCTCACACTGATGGGGTGCAGCTGTGGGACCCTATTTTCAGAGATGATGTCCTCCACCCAACTCTCAAAAAGCTGAAAGGGTCTTCAGTAGAGATGGATAGTCGAGCTGGGCTATCAGACGGTCACCTCTGTAGCTGTAGTGTCATTTTTCCTATGGTCCAATGTGTAAATTAAACAAAAAAGTGCACGTTTGTTATGATGTCCAAGATGGGGACCAGGATGTGGACATAATAAAAAATTAGGGAACATGATAGGAGACATTTCTACAATACATATAATCATTCTTATCTATCTAATACGATGACAACAGCTCTCCATACCTGCAGTCCACCACAAGGACCACCCTCTCTAATCCCTGAAAAATGAAATCATCCTCAGGGACGAAGAGAGGGGGCTAAGCGCCCCCCATGGTTTTAGAGCATTGACTCTTCTAAGAGTCCTAAGAGTCCTGCTTACACTGATGGGGTGCAGCTGTGGGACCCTATTTTAAGAGATGATGTCCTCCACCCAACTCTCAAAAAGCTGAAAGGGTCTTCAGTAGAGATGGATAGTCGAGCTGGGCTATCAGACGGTCACCTCTGTAGCTGTAGTGTCATTTTTCCTATGGTCCAATGTGTAAATTAAACAAAAAAGTGCACGTTTGTTATGATGTCCAAGATGGGGACCAGGATGTGGACATAATAAAAAATTAGGGAACATGATAGGAGACATTTCTACAATACATATAATCATTCTTATCTATCTAATACGATCACAACAGCTCTCCATACCTGCAGTCCACCACAAGGACCACTCTCTCTAATCCCTGAAAAATGAAATCATCCTCAGTGACGAAGAGAGGGGGCTAAGCGCCCCCCATGGTCTCAAAACATTGACTCTTCTAAGAGTCCTAAGAGTCCTGCTCACACTGATGGGGTGCAGCTGTGGAACCCTATTTTCAGAGATGATGTCCTCCACCCAACTCTCAAAAAGCTGAAAGGGTCTTCAGTAGAGATGGATAGTCGAGCTGGGCTACCAGACGGTCACCTCTGTAGCTGTAGTGTCATTTTTCCTATGGTCCAATGTGTAAATTAAACAAAAAAGTGCACGTTTGTTATGATTTCCAAGATGGGGACCAGGATGTGGACATAATAAAAAAATAGGGAACATGATAGGAGACATTTCTACAATACATATAATCATTCTTATCTATCTAATACGATGACAACAGCTCTCCATACCTGCAGTCCACCACAAGGACCACACGCTCTATTCCCTGAAAAGTGAAATCATCCTCAGTGACGAAGAGAGGGGGCTAAGCGCCCCCCATGGTCTCAAAACATTGACTCTTCTAAGAGTCCTAAGAGTCCTGCTCACACTGATGGGGTGCAGCTGTGGGACCCTATTTTCAGAGATGATGTTCTCCACCCAACTCTCAAAAAGCTGAAAGGGTCTTCAGTAGAGATGGATAGTCGAGCTGGGCTATCAGACGGTCACCTCTGTAGCTGTAGTGTCATTTTTCCTATGGTCCAATGTGTAAATTAAACAAAAAAGTGCACGTTTGTTATGATGTCCAAGATGGGGACCAGGATGTGGACATAATAAAAAATTAGGGAACATGATAGGAGACATTTCTACAATACATATAATCATTCTTATCTATTTAATACGATGACAACAGCTCTCCATACCTGCAGTCCACCACAAGGACCACCCTCTCTAATCCCTGAAAAATGAAATCATCCTCAGTGACGAAGAGAGGGGGCTAAGCGCCCCCCATGGTCTGAGAGCATTGACTTTTCTAAGAGTCCTAAGAGTCCTGCTCACACTGATGGGGTGCAGCTGTGGGACCCTATTTTCAGAGATGATGTCCTCCACCCAACTCTCAAAAAGCTGAAAGGGTCTTCAGTAGAGATGGATTGTCGAGCTGGGCTATCAGACGGTCACCTCTGTAGCTGTAGTGTCATTTTTCCTATGGTCCAATGTGTAAATTAAACAAAAAAGTGCACGTTTGTTATGATGTCCAAGATGGGGACCAGGATGTGGACATAATAAAAAATTAGGGAACATGATAGGAGACATTTCTACAATACATATAATCATTCTTATCTATCTAATACGATGATAACAGCTCTCCATACCTGCAGTCCACCACAAGGACCACCCTCTCTAATCCCTGAAAAATGAAATCATCCTCAGTGACGAAGAGAGGGGGCTAAGTGCCCCCAATGGTCTCAGAGCATTGACTCTTCTAAGAGTCCTAAGAGTCCTGCTCACACTGATGGGGTGCAGCTGTGGGACCCTATTTTCAGAGATGATGTCCTCCACCCAACTCTCAAAAAGCTGAAAGGGTCTTCAGTAGAGATGGATAGTCGAGCTGGGCTATCAGACGGTCACCTCTGTAGCTGTAGTGTCATTTTTCCTATGGTCCAATGTGTAAATTAAACAAAAAAGTGCACGTTTGTTATGATGTCCAAGATGGGGACCAGGATGTGGACATAATAAAAAATTAGGGAACATGATAGGAGACATTTCTACAATACATATAATCATTCTTATCTATCTAATACGATGACAACAGCTCTCCATACCTGCAGTCCACCACAAGGACCACCCTCTCTAATCCCTGAAAAATGAAATCATCCTCAGGGACGAAGAGAGGGGGCTAAGCGCCCCCCATGGTTTTAGAGCATTGACTCTTCTAAGAGTCCTAAGAGTCCTGCTTACACTGATGGGGTGCAGCTGTGGGACCCTATTTTAAGAGATGATGTCCTCCACCCAACTCTCAAAAAGCTGAAAGGGTCTTCAGTAGAGATGGATAGTCGAGCTGGGCTATCAGACGGTCACCTCTGTAGCTGTAGTGTCATTTTTCCTATGGTCCAATGTGTAAATTAAACAAAAAAGTGCACGTTTGTTATGATGTCCAAGATGGGGACCAGGATGTGGACATAATAAAAAATTAGGGAACATGATAGGAGACATTTCTACAATACATATAATCATTCTTATCTATCTAATACGATGACAACAGCTCTCCATACCTGCAGTCCACCACAAGGACCACCCTCTCTAATCCCTGAAAAATGAAATCATCCTCAGTGACGAAGAGAGGGGGCTAAGCGCCCCCATGGTCTCAGAGCATTAACTCTTCTAAGAATCCTAAGAGTCCTGCTCACACTGATGGGGTGCAGCTGTGGGACCCTATTTTCAGAGATGATGTCCTCCACCCAACTCTCAAAAAGCTGAAAGGGTCTTCAGTAGAGATGGATAGTCGAGCTGGGCTATCAGACGGTCACCTCTGTAGCTGTAGTGTCATTTTTCCTATAGTCCAATGTGTAAATTAAACAAAAAAGTGCACGTTTGTTATGATGTCCAAGATGGGGACCAGGATGTGGACATAATAAAAAATTAGGGAACATGATAGGAGACATTTCTACAATACATATAATCATTCTTATCTATCTAATACGATCACAACAGCTCTCCATACCTGCAGTCCACCACAAGGACCACCCTCTCTATTCCCTGAAAAGTGAAATCATCCTCAGTGACGAAGAGAGGGGGCCATGGTCTCAAAACATTGACTCTTCTAAGAGTCCTAAGAGTCCTGCTCACACTGATGGGGTGCAGCTGTGGGACCCTATTTTCAGAGATGATGTTCTCCACCCAACTCTCAAAAAGCTGAAAGGGTCTTCAGTAGAGATGGATAGTCGAGCTGGGCTATCAGACGGTCACCTCTGTAGCTGTAGTGTCATTTTTCCTATGGTCCAATGTGTAAATTAAACAAAAAAGTGCACGTTTGTTATGATGTCCAAGATGGGGACCAGGATGTGGACATAATAAAAAATTAGGGAACATGATAGGAGACATTTCTACAATACATATAATCATTCTTATCTATTTAATACGATGACAACAGCTCTCCATACCTGCAGTCCACCACAAGGACCACCCTCTCTAATCCCTGAAAAATGAAATCATCCTCAGTGACGAAGAGAGGGGGCTAAGCGCCCCCCATGGTCTCAGAGCATTGACTCTTCTAAGAGTCCTAAGAGTCCTGCTCACACTGATGGGGTGCAGCTGTGGGACCCTATTTTCAGAGATGATGTCCTCCACCCAACTCTCAAAAAGCTGAAAGGGTCTTCAGTAGAGATGGATTGTCGAGCTGGGCTATCAGACGGTCACCTCTGTAGCTGTAGTGTCATTTTTCCTATGGTCCAATGTGTAAATTAAACAAAAAAGTGCACGTTTGTTATGATGTCCAAGATGGGGACCAGGATGTGGACATAATAAAAAATTAGGGAACATGATAGGAGACATTTCTACAATACATATAATCATTCTTATCTATCTAATACGATGACAACAGCTCTCCATACCTGCAGTCCACCACAAGGACCACCCTCTCTAATCCCTGAAAAATGAAATCATCCTCAGGGACGAAGAGAGGGGGCTAAGCGCCCCCCATGGTTTTAGAGCATTGACTCTTCTAAGAGTCCTAAGAGTCCTGCTTACACTGATGGGGTGCAGCTGTGGGACCCTATTTTAAGAGATGATGTCCTCCACCCAACTCTCAAAAAGCTGAAAGGGTCTTCAGTAGAGATGGATAGTCGAGCTGGGCTATCAGACGGTCACCTCTGTAGCTGTAGTGTCATTTTTCCTATGGTCCAATGTGTAAATTAAACAAAAAAGTGCACGTTTGTTATGATGTCCAAGATGGGGACCAGGATGTGGACATAATAAAAAATTAGGGAACATGATAGGAGACATTTCTACAATACATATAATCATTCTTATCTATCTAATACGATCACAACAGCTCTCCATACCTGCAGTCCACCACAAGGACCACTCTCTCTAATCCCTGAAAAATGAAATCATCCTCAGTGACGAAGAGAGGGGGCTAAGCGCCCCCCATGGTCTCAAAACATTGACTCTTCTAAGAGTCCTAAGAGTCCTGCTCACACTGATGGGGTGCAGCTGTGGAACCCTATTTTCAGAGATGATGTCCTCCACCCAACTCTCAAAAAGCTGAAAGGGTCTTCAGTAGAGATGGATAGTCGAGCTGGGCTACCAGACGGTCACCTCTGTAGCTGTAGTGTCATTTTTCCTATGGTCCAATGTGTAAATTAAACAAAAAAGTGCACGTTTGTTATGATTTCCAAGATGGGGACCAGGATGTGGACATAATAAAAAAATAGGGAACATGATAGGAGACATTTCTACAATACATATAATCATTCTTATCT
>NW_027444612.1:0-20159 GCF_048569485.1 Anomaloglossus baeobatrachus | reverse complement strand
GCATAGGCCAGGGTGCCACTCGAGGCCCAAACCAATTCTGGTTATCGCTTCTCGGCCTTTTGGCTAAGATCAAGTGTAGTATCTGTTCTTATCAGTTTAATATCTGATACGTCCCCTATCTGGGGACCATATATTAAATGGATTTTTAGAACAGGGAGATGGAAAAAGAGCTTGCTCTGTCCACTCCACGCATTGACCTGGTATTGCAGTACCTCCAGGAACGGTGCACCCCTTCTTAACCCAGTTTCCAAAAGCAGAACTCGATTCACCTGATTCATATTAGCCCGATTAGCGAATTGAAATGAATTTTTATCTAACACACTTTTTACTTGCTTTATTCATCCAAATAGCAAACTCATCACCACTCAACTTCACCAACTCTGCTATGTCCCGTGCAGTATCTTGTTGTCAGTCTAATCTAGATCATGTGTAATTGAATGGAATAGATCCCTTTTGGACAAAGTGGAGTCAGATGCTGCAGTGACCACAGGTGTGAGAGGATCTACAATTGGCATCTGGTGTTATCTCTCTGCTTCCACTCCAAATAAAGTTACCTGTTGTTACCTGAACGTCAAATACTAAGAATGGGCGGCCTATGAAAGAATTAGTACTTTCATTAAGTATACTAAACCGGCTAATTGGGAATAGACAAACTGTAAAAAGCCCTCTGAGAAAGCCCCTCTCTAACCTTTGTTAGTAAGCTTTTCTGTAGCCTGCCTGTTGATGTATTTTCGGTTTGAACAGTGCACAACATGAAGAGACGGAACACTGGCGGCTTGTCACAATGCCCCCCGATGACATCACAATAGCGCTGCTGCCTAGAAAACAAGCTGCGCAGAAGAAGTTGTTCTTTGGGTGGGAGGGTGGGCTAGTGGAAGGAGGGGGCAATCTCTTTTTTTCCCGGGTGGTAGGGGGATGACAGGAGAAGGGAAGCGGGTGGTGAGAAAGGTACAGAGGGCAGGGTTTGGGGGCTGGGAAGGAAAGGGAAAAGATTAGGGTTTGGGGATGATGAAAGGGCTTTCTACGGGTAAGGATGGCAAAGGGTGGCAGTGACGGAAAGTCAGGCAACCTGTCCTGTCCGTCTTTTTGTATCGTGAATTGGAAAGACTGCAAGGGGGAGGGGAGTTGCTTGCGCCCTAAAGGAGGAGTTATTCAGATTCATTGCAGTGGGCGGCGGCTGCAAAACGCACCATTCTTCTTGTTTTTGCTCTGCAAAGCAGCCTTTTCAAGGGTTGGCTTGGGTGACAAAATGTCTTGTGTAGGCGTGGGTTTGTCTCCCTCTCGCTCTCTCTCCCTAAGATGTGTCCGGCATAGGCCAGGGTGCCACTCGAGGCCCAAACCAATTCTGGTTATCGCTTCTCGGCCTTTTGGCTAAGATCAAGTGTAGTATCTGTTCTTATCAGTTTAATATCTGATACGTCCCCTATCTGGGGACCATATATTAAATGGATTTTTAGAACAGGGAGATGGAAAAAGAGCTTGCTCTGTCCACTCCACGCATTGACCTGGTATTGCAGTACCTCCAGGAACGGTGCACCCCTTCTTAACCCAGTTTCCAAAAGCAGAACTCGATTCACCTGATTCATATTAGCCCGATTAGCGAATTGAAATGAATTTTTATCTAACACACTTTTTACTTGCTTTATTCATCCAAATAGCAAACTCATCACCACTCAACTTCACCAACTCTGCTATGTCCCGTGCAGTATCTTGTTGTCAGTCTAATCTAGATCATGTGTAATTGAATGGAATAGATCCCTTTTGGACAAAGTGGAGTCAGATGCTGCAGTGACCACAGGTGTGAGAGGATCTACAATTGGCATCTGGTGTTATCTCTCTGCTTCCACTCCAAATAAAGTTACCTGTTGTTACCTGAACGTCAAATACTAAGAATGGGCGGCCTATGAAAGAATTAGTACTTTCATTAAGTATACTAAACCGGCTAATTGGGAATAGACAAACTGTAAAAAGCCCTCTGAGAAAGCCCCTCTCTAACCTTTGTTAGTAAGCTTTTCTGTAGCCTGCCTGTTGATGTATTTTCGGTTTGAACAGTGCACAACATGAAGAGACGGAACACTGGCGGCTTGTCACAATGCCCCCCGATGACATCACAATAGCGCTGCTGCCTAGAAAACAAGCTGCGCAGAAGAAGTTGTTCTTTGGGTGGGAGGGTGGGCTAGTGGAAGGAGGGGGCAATCTCTTTTTTTCCCGGGTGGTAGGGGGATGACAGGAGAAGGGAAGCGGGTGGTGAGAAAGGTACAGAGGGCAGGGTTTGGGGGCTGGGAAGGAAAGGGAAAAGATTAGGGTTTGGGGATGATGAAAGGGCTTTCTACGGGTAAGGATGGCAAAGGGTGGCAGTGACGGAAAGTCAGGCAACCTGTCCTGTCCGTCTTTTTGTATCGTGAATTGGAAAGACTGCAAGGGGGAGGGGAGTTGCTTGCGCCCTAAAGGAGGAGTTATTCAGATTCATTGCAGTGGGCGGCGGCTGCAAAACGCACCATTCTTCTTGTTTTTGCTCTGCAAAGCAGCCTTTTCAAGGGTTGGCTTGGGTGACAAAATGTCTTGTGTAGGCGTGGGTTTGTCTCCCTCTCGCTCTCTCTCCCTAAGATGTGTCCGGCATAGGCCAGGGTGCCACTCGAGGCCCAAACCAATTCTGGTTATCGCTTCTCGGCCTTTTGGCTAAGATCAAGTGTAGTATCTGTTCTTATCAGTTTAATATCTGATACGTCCCCTATCTGGGGACCATATATTAAATGGATTTTTAGAACAGGGAGATGGAAAAAGAGCTTGCTCTGTCCACTCCACGCATTGACCTGGTATTGCAGTACCTCCAGGAACGGTGCACCCCTTCTTAACCCAGTTTCCAAAAGCAGAACTCGATTCACCTGATTCATATTAGCCCGATTAGCGAATTGAAATGAATTTTTATCTAACACACTTTTTACTTGCTTTATTCATCCAAATAGCAAACTCATCACCACTCAACTTCACCAACTCTGCTATGTCCCGTGCAGTATCTTGTTGTCAGTCTAATCTAGATCATGTGTAATTGAATGGAATAGATCCCTTTTGGACAAAGTGGAGTCAGATGCTGCAGTGACCACAGGTGTGAGAGGATCTACAATTGGCATCTGGTGTTATCTCTCTGCTTCCACTCCAAATAAAGTTACCTGTTGTTACCTGAACGTCAAATACTAAGAATGGGCGGCCTATGAAAGAATTAGTACTTTCATTAAGTATACTAAACCGGCTAATTGGGAATAGACAAACTGTAAAAAGCCCTCTGAGAAAGCCCCTCTCTAACCTTTGTTAGTAAGCTTTTCTGTAGCCTGCCTGTTGATGTATTTTCGGTTTGAACAGTGCACAACATGAAGAGACGGAACACTGGCGGCTTGTCACAATGCCCCCCGATGACATCACAATAGCGCTGCTGCCTAGAAAACAAGCTGCGCAGAAGAAGTTGTTCTTTGGGTGGGAGGGTGGGCTAGTGGAAGGAGGGGGCAATCTCTTTTTTTCCCGGGTGGTAGGGGGATGACAGGAGAAGGGAAGCGGGTGGTGAGAAAGGTACAGAGGGCAGGGTTTGGGGGCTGGGAAGGAAAGGGAAAAGATTAGGGTTTGGGGATGATGAAAGGGCTTTCTACGGGTAAGGATGGCAAAGGGTGGCAGTGACGGAAAGTCAGGCAACCTGTCCTGTCCGTCTTTTTGTATCGTGAATTGGAAAGACTGCAAGGGGGAGGGGAGTTGCTTGCGCCCTAAAGGAGGAGTTATTCAGATTCATTGCAGTGGGCGGCGGCTGCAAAACGCACCATTCTTCTTGTTTTTGCTCTGCAAAGCAGCCTTTTCAAGGGTTGGCTTGGGTGACAAAATGTCTTGTGTAGGCGTGGGTTTGTCTCCCTCTCGCTCTCTCTCCCTAAGATGTGTCCGGCATAGGCCAGGGTGCCACTCGAGGCCCAAACCAATTCTGGTTATCGCTTCTCGGCCTTTTGGCTAAGATCAAGTGTAGTATCTGTTCTTATCAGTTTAATATCTGATACGTCCCCTATCTGGGGACCATATATTAAATGGATTTTTAGAACAGGGAGATGGAAAAAGAGCTTGCTCTGTCCACTCCACGCATTGACCTGGTATTGCAGTACCTCCAGGAACGGTGCACCCCTTCTTAACCCAGTTTCCAAAAGCAGAACTCGATTCACCTGATTCATATTAGCCCGATTAGCGAATTGAAATGAATTTTTATCTAACACACTTTTTACTTGCTTTATTCATCCAAATAGCAAACTCATCACCACTCAACTTCACCAACTCTGCTATGTCCCGTGCAGTATCTTGTTGTCAGTCTAATCTAGATCATGTGTAATTGAATGGAATAGATCCCTTTTGGACAAAGTGGAGTCAGATGCTGCAGTGACCACAGGTGTGAGAGGATCTACAATTGGCATCTGGTGTTATCTCTCTGCTTCCACTCCAAATAAAGTTACCTGTTGTTACCTGAACGTCAAATACTAAGAATGAGCGGCCTATGAAAGAATTAGTACTTTCATTAAGTATACTAAACCGGCTAATTGGGAATAGACAAACTGTAAAAAGCCCTCTGAGAAAGCCCCTCTCTAACCTTTGTTAGTAAGCTTTTCTGTAGCCTGCCTGTTGATGTATTTTCGGTTTGAACAGTGCACAACATGAAGAGACGGAACACTGGCGGCTTGTCACAATGCCCCCCGATGACATCACAATAGCGCTGCTGCCTAGAAAACAAGCTGCGCAGAAGAAGTTGTTCTTTGGGTGGGAGGGTGGGCTAGTGGAAGGAGGGGGCAATCTCTTTTTTTCCCGGGTGGTAGGGGGATGACAGGAGAAGGGAAGCGGGTGGTGAGAAAGGTACAGAGGGCAGGGTTTGGGGGCTGGGAAGGAAAGGGAAAAGATTAGGGTTTGGGGATGATGAAAGGGCTTTCTACGGGTAAGGATGGCAAAGGGTGGCAGTGACGGAAAGTCAGGCAACCTGTCCTGTCCGTCTTTTTGTATCGTGAATTGGAAAGACTGCAAGGGGGAGGGGAGTTGCTTGCGCCCTAAAGGAGGAGTTATTCAGATTCATTGCAGTGGGCGGCGGCTGCAAAACGCACCATTCTTCTTGTTTTTGCTCTGCAAAGCAGCCTTTTCAAGGGTTGGCTTGGGTGACAAAATGTCTTGTGTAGGCGTGGGTTTGTCTCCCTCTCGCTCTCTCTCCCTAAGATGTGTCCGGCATAGGCCAGGGTGCCACTCGAGGCCCAAACCAATTCTGGTTATCGCTTCTCGGCCTTTTGGCTAAGATCAAGTGTAGTATCTGTTCTTATCAGTTTAATATCTGATACGTCCCCTATCTGGGGACCATATATTAAATGGATTTTTAGAACAGGGAGATGGAAAAAGAGCTTGCTCTGTCCACTCCACGCATTGACCTGGTATTGCAGTACCTCCAGGAACGGTGCACCCCTTCTTAACCCAGTTTCCAAAAGCAGAACTCGATTCACCTGATTCATATTAGCCCGATTAGCGAATTGAAATGAATTTTTATCTAACACACTTTTTACTTGCTTTATTCATCCAAATAGCAAACTCATCACCACTCAACTTCACCAACTCTGCTATGTCCCGTGCAGTATCTTGTTGTCAGTCTAATCTAGATCATGTGTAATTGAATGGAATAGATCCCTTTTGGACAAAGTGGAGTCAGATGCTGCAGTGACCACAGGTGTGAGAGGATCTACAATTGGCATCTGGTGTTATCTCTCTGCTTCCACTCCAAATAAAGTTACCTGTTGTTACCTGAACGTCAAATACTAAGAATGGGCGGCCTATGAAAGAATTAGTACTTTCATTAAGTATACTAAACCGGCTAATTGGGAATAGACAAACTGTAAAAAGCCCTCTGAGAAAGCCCCTCTCTAACCTTTGTTAGTAAGCTTTTCTGTAGCCTGCCTGTTGATGTATTTTCGGTTTGAACAGTGCACAACATGAAGAGACGGAACACTGGCGGCTTGTCACAATGCCCCCCGATGACATCACAATAGCGCTGCTGCCTAGAAAACAAGCTGCGCAGAAGAAGTTGTTCTTTGGGTGGGAGGGTGGGCTAGTGGAAGGAGGGGGCAATCTCTTTTTTTCCCGGGTGGTAGGGGGATGACAGGAGAAGGGAAGCGGGTGGTGAGAAAGGTACAGAGGGCAGGGTTTGGGGGCTGGGAAGGAAAGGGAAAAGATTAGGGTTTGGGGATGATGAAAGGGCTTTCTACGGGTAAGGATGGCAAAGGGTGGCAGTGACGGAAAGTCAGGCAACCTGTCCTGTCCGTCTTTTTGTATCGTGAATTGGAAAGACTGCAAGGGGGAGGGGAGTTGCTTGCGCCCTAAAGGAGGAGTTATTCAGATTCATTGCAGTGGGCGGCGGCTGCAAAACGCACCATTCTTCTTGTTTTTGCTCTGCAAAGCAGCCTTTTCAAGGGTTGGCTTGGGTGACAAAATGTCTTGTGTAGGCGTGGGTTTGTCTCCCTCTCGCTCTCTCTCCCTAAGATGTGTCCGGCATAGGCCAGGGTGCCACTCGAGGCCCAAACCAATTCTGGTTATCGCTTCTCGGCCTTTTGGCTAAGATCAAGTGTAGTATCTGTTCTTATCAGTTTAATATCTGATACGTCCCTATCTGGGGACCATATATTAAATGGATTTTTAGAACAGGGAGATGGAAAAGAGCTTGCTCTGTCCACTCCACGCATTGACCTGGTATTGCAGTACCTCCAGGAACGGTGCACACCCTTCTTAACCCAGTTTCCAAAAGCAGAACTCGATTCACCTGATTCATATTAGCCCGATTAGCGAATTGAAATGAATTTTTATCTAACACACTTTTTACTTGCTTTATTCATCCAAATAGCAAACTCATCACCACTCAACTTCACCAACTCTGCTATGTCCCGTGCAGTATCTTGTTGTCAGTCTAATCTAGATCATGTGTAATTGAATGGAATAGATCCCTTTTGGACAAAGTGGAGTCAGATGCTGCAGTGACCACAGGTGTGAGAGGATCTACAATTGGCATCTGGTGTTATCTCTCTGCTTCCACTCCAAATAAAGTTACCTGTTGTTACCTGAACGTCAAATACTAAGAAAGGGCGGCCTATGAAAGAATTAGTACTTTCATTAAGTATACTAAACCGGCTAATTGGGAATAGACAAACTGTAAAAAGCCCTCTGAGAAAGCCCCACTCTAACCTTTGTTAGTAAGCTTTTCTGTAGCCTGCCTGTTGATGTATTTTCGGTTTGAACCAGTGCACAACATGAAGAGACGGAACACTGGCGCTTGTCACAATGCCCCCGATGACATCACAATAGCGCTGCTGCTAGAAAACAAGCTGCGCAGTAAGAAGTTGTTCTTTGGGTGGGAGGGTGGGCTAGTGGAAGGAGGGGGCAATCTCTTTTTTTCCCGGGTGGTAGGGGGATGACAGGAGAAGGGAAGCGGGTGGTGAGAAAGGTACAGAGGGGCAGGGTTTGGGGGCTGGGAAGGAAAGGGAAAAGATTAGGGTTTGGGATGATGAAAGGGCTTTCTACGGGTAAGGATGGCAAAGGGTGGCAGTGACGGAAAGTCAGGCAACCTGTCCTGTCCGTCTTTTTGTATCGTGAATTGGAAAGACTGCAAGGGGGAGGGGAGTTGCTTGCGCCCTAAAGGAGGAGTTATTCAGATTCATTGCAGTGGGCGGCGGCTGCAAAACGCACCATTCTTCTTGTTTTTGCTCTGCAAAGCAGCCTTTTCAAGGGTTGGCTTGGGTGACAAAATGTCTTGTGTAGGCGTGGGTTTGTCTCCCTCTCGCTCTCTCTCCCTAAGATGTGTCCGGCATAGGCCAGGGTGCCACTCGAGGCCCAAACCAATTCTGGTTATCGCTTCTCGGCCTTTTGGCTAAGATCAAGTGTAGTATCTGTTCTTATCAGTTTAATATCTGATACGTCCCCTATCTGGGGACCATATATTAAATGGATTTTTAGAACAGGAGATGGAAAAAGAGCTTGCTCTGTCCACTCCACGCATTGACCTGGTATTGCAGTACCTCCAGGAACGGTGCACCCCTTCTTAACCCAGTTTCCAAAAGCAGAACTCGATTCACCTGATTCATATTAGCCCGATTAGCGAATTGAAATGAATTTTTATCTAACACACTTTTTACTTGCTTTATTCATCCAAATAGCAAACTCATCACCACTCAACTTCACCAACTCTGCTATGTCCCGTGCAGTATCTTGTTGTCAGTCTAATCTAGATCATGTGTAATTGAATGGAATAGATCCCTTTTGGACAAAGTGGAGTCAGATGCTGCAGTGACCACAGGTGTGAGAGGATCTACAATTGGCATCTGGTGTTATCTCTCTGCTTCCACTCCAAATAAAGTTACCTGTTGTTACCTGAACGTCAAATACTAAGAATGGGCGGCCTATGAAAGAATTAGTACTTTCATTAAGTATACTAAACCGGCTAATTGGGAATAGACCAAACTGTAAAATGCCTCTGAGAAAGCCCCTCTCTAACCTTTGTTAGTAAGCTTTTCTGTAGCCCTGCCTGTTGATGTATTTTCGGTTTGAACAGTGCACAACATGAAGAGACGGAACACTGGCGGCTTGTCACAATGCCCCCCGATGACATCACAATAGCGCTGCTGCCTAGAAAACAAGCTGCGCAGAAGAAGTTGTTCTTTGGGTGGGAGGGTGGGCTAGTGGAAGGAGGGGGCAATCTCTTTTTTTTCCCGGGTGGTAGGGGGATGACAGGAGAAGGGAAGCGGGTGGTGAGAAAGGTACAGAGGGCAGGGTTTGGGGGCTGGGAAGGAAAGGGAAAAGATTAGGGTTTGGGATGATGAAAGGGGCTTTCTACGGGTAAGGATGGCAAAGGGTGCAGTGACGGAAAGTCAGGCAACCTGTCCTGTCCGTCTTTTTGTATCGTGAATTGGAAAGACTGCAAGGGGGAGGGAGTTGCTTGCGGCCCCTAAAGGAGGAGTTATTCAGATTCATTGCAGTGGGCGGCGGCTGCAAAAACGCACCATTCTCTTGTTTTTGCTCTGCAAAGCAGCCTTTTCAAGGGTTGGCTGGGTGACAAATGTCTTGTGTAGGCGTGGGTTTGTCTCCCTCTCGCTCTCTCTCCCTAAGATGTGTCCGGCATAGGCCAGGGTGCCACTCGAGGCCCAAACCAATTCTGGTTATCGCTTCTCGGCCTTTTGGCTAAGATCAAGTGTAGTATCTGTTCTTATCAGTTTAATATCTGATACGTCCCCTATCTGGGGACCATATATTAAATGGATTTTTAGAACAGGGAGATGGAAAAAGAGCTTGCTCTGTCCACTCCACGCATTGACCTGGTATTGCAGTACCTCCAGGAACGGTGCACCCCTTCTTAACCCAGTTTCCAAAAGCAGAACTCGATTCACCTGATTCATATTAGCCCGATTAGCGAATTGAAATGAATTTTTATCTAACACACTTTTTACTTGCTTTATTCATCCAAATAGCAAACTCATCACCACTCTACTTCACCAACTCTGCTTATGTCCCGTGCAGTATCTTGTTGTCAGTCTAATCTAGATCATGTGTAATTGAATGGAATAGATCCCTTTTGGACAAAGTGGAGTCAGATGCTGCAGTGACCACAGGTGTGAGAGGATCTACAATTGGCATCTGGTGTTATCTCTCTGCTTCCACTCCAAATAAAGGTTACCTGTTGTTACCTGAACGTCAAATACTAAGAATGGCGGCCTATGAAAGAATTAGTACTTTCATTAAGTATACTAAACCGGCTAATTGGGAATAGACAAACTGTAAAAGCCCTCTGAGAAAGCCCCTCTCTAACCTTTGTTAGTAAGCTTTTCTGTAGCCTGCCTGTTGATGTATTTTCGGTTTGAACAGTTGCACAACATGAAGAGACGGAACACTGGCGGCTTGTCACAATGCCCCCCGATGACATCACAATAGCGCTGCTGCCTAGAAAACAAGCTGCGCAGAAGAAGTTGTTCTTTGGGTGGGAGGGTGGGCTAGTGGAAGGAGGGGGCAATCTCTTTTTTTCCCGGGTGGTAGGGGGATGACAGGAGAAGGGAAGCGGGTGGTGAGAAAGGTACAGAGGGCAGGGTTTGGGGGCTGGGAAGGAAAGGGAAAAGATTAGGGTTTGGGGATGATGAAAGGGCTTTCTACGGGTAAGGATGGCAAAGGGTGGCAGTGACGGAAAGTCAGGCAACCTGTCCTGTCCGTCTTTTTGTATCGTGAATTGGAAAGACTGCAAGGGGAGGGGAGTTGCTTGCGCCCTAAAGGAGGAGTTATTCAGATTCATTGCAGTGGGCGGCGGCTGCAAAACGCACCATTCTCTTGTTTTTGCTCTGCAAAGCAGCCTTTTCAAGGGTTGGCTTGGGTGACAAAATGTCTTGTGTAGGCGTGGGTTTGTCTCCCTCTCGCTCTCTCTCCCTAAGATGTGTCCGGCATAGGCCAGGGTGCCACTCGAGGCCCAAACCAATTCTGGTTATCGCTTCTCGGCCTTTTGGCTAAGATCAAGTGTAGTATCTGTTCTTATCAGTTTAATATCTGATACGTCCCCTATCTGGGGACCATATATTAAATGGATTTTTTAGAACAGGGAGATGGAAAAAGAGCTTGCTCTGTCCACTCCACGCATTGACCTGGTATTGCAGTACCTCCAGGAACGGTGCACCCCTTCTTAACCCAGTTTCCAAAAGCAGAACTCGATTCACCTGATTCATATTAGCCCGATTAGCGAATTGAAATGAATTTTTATCTAACACACTTTTTACTTGCTTTATTCATCCAAATAGCAAACTCATCACCACTCAACTTCACCAACTCTGCTATGTCCCGTGCAGTATCTTGTTGTCAGTCTAATCTAGATCATGTGTAATTGAATGGAATAGATCCCTTTTGGACAAAGTGGAGTCAGATGCTGCAGTGACCACAGGTGTGAGAGGATCTACAATTGGCATCTGGTGTTATCTCTCTGCTTCCACTCCAAATAAAGTTACCTGTTGTTACCTGAACGTCAAATACTAAGAATGGGCGGCCTATGAAAGAATTAGTACTTTCATTAAGTATACTAAACCGGCTAATTGGGAATAGACAAACTGTAAAAAGCCCTCTGAGAAAGCCCCTCTCTAACCTTTGTTAGTAAGCTTTTCTGTAGCCTGCCTGTTGATGTATTTTCGGTTTGAACAGTGCACAACATGAAGAGACGGAACACTGGCGGCTTGTCACAATGCCCCCCGATGACATCACAATAGCGCTGCTGCTAGAAAACAAGCTGCGCAGAAGAAGTTGTTCTTTGGGTGGGAGGGTGGGCTAGTGGAAGGAGGGGGCAATCTCTTTTTTTCCCGGGTGGTAGGGGGATGACAGGAGAAGGGAAGCGGGTGGTGAGAAAGGTACAGAGGGCAGGGTTTGGGGGCTGGAAGGAAAGGGAAAAGATTAGGGTTTGGGGATGATGAAAGGGCTTTCTACGGGTAAGATGGCAAAGGGTGGCAGTGACGGAAAGTCAGGCAACCTGTCCTGTCCGTCTTTTTGTATCGTGAATTGGAAAGACTGCAAGGGGGAGGGAGTTGCTTGCGCCCTAAAGGAGGAGTTATTCAGATTCATTGCAGTGGGCGGCGGCTGCAAAACGCACCATTCTTCTTGTTTTTGCTCTGCAAAGCAGCCTTTTCAAGGGTTGGCTTGGGTGACAAAATGTCTTGTGTAGGCGTGGGTTTGTCTCCCTCTCGCTCTCTCTCCCTAAGATGTGTCCGGCATAGGCCAGGGTGCCACTCGAGGCCCAAACCAATTCTGGTTATCGCTTCTCGGCCTTTTGGCTAAGATCAAGTGTAGTATCTGTTCTTATCAGTTTAATATCTGATACGTCCCCCTATCTGGGGACCATATATTAAATGGATTTTTAGAACAGGGAGATGGAAAAAGAGCTTGCTCTGTCCACTCCACGCATTGACCTGGTATTGCAGTACCTCCAGGAACGGTGCACCCCTTCTTAACCCAGTTTCCAAAAGCAGAACTCGATTCACCTGATTCATATTAGCCCGATTAGCGAATTGAAATGAATTTTATCTAACACACTTTTTACTTGCTTTATTCATCCAAATAGCAAACTCATCACCACTCAACTTCACCAACTCTGCTATGTCCCGTGCAGTATCTTGTTGTCAGTCTAATCTAGATCATGTGTAATTGAATGGAATAGATCCCTTTTGGACAAAGTGGAGTCAGATGCTGCAGTGACCACAGGTGTGAGAGGATCTACAATTGGCATCTGGTGTTATCTCTCTGCTTCACTCCAAATAAAGTTACCTGTTGTTACCTTGAACGTCAAATACTAAGAATGGGCGGCCTATGAAAGAATTAGTACTTTCATTAAGTATACTAAACCGGCTAATTGGGAATAGACAAACTGTAAAAAGCCCTCTGAGAAAGCCCCCTCTCTAACCTTTGTTAGTAAGCTTTTCTGTAGCCTGCCTGTTGATGTATTTTCGGTTTGAACAGTGCACAACATGAAGAGACGGAACACTGGCGGCTTGTCACAATGCCCCCCGATGACATCACAATAGCGCTGCTGCCTAGAAAACAAGCTGCGCAGAAGAAGTTGTTCTTTTGGGTGGGAGGGTGGGCTAGTGGAAGGAGGGGGCAATCTCTTTTTTTCCCGGGTGGTAGGGGGGATGACAGGAGAAGGGAAGCGGGTGGTGAGAAAGGTACAGAGGGCAGGGTTTGGGGGCTGGGAAGGAAAGGGAAAAGATTAGGGTTTGGGGATGATGAAAGGGCTTTCTACGGGTAAGGATGGCAAAGGGTGGCAGTGACGGAAAGTCAGGCAACCTGTCCTGTCCGTCTTTTTGTATCGTGAATTGGAAAGACTGCAAGGGGGAGGGGAGTTGCTTGCGCCCTAAAGGAGGAGTTATTCAGATTCATTGCAGTGGGCGGCGGCTGCAAAACGCACCATTCTTCTTGTTTTTGCTCTGCAAAGCAGCCTTTTCAAGGGTTGGCTTGGGTGACAAAATGTCTTGTGTAGGCGTGGGTTTGTCTCCCTCTCGCTCTCTCTCCCTAAGATGTGTCCGGCATAGGCCAGGGTGCCACTCGAGGCCCAAACCAATTCTGGTTATCGCTTCTCGGCCTTTTGGCTAAGATCAAGTGTAGTATCTGTTCTTATCAGTTTAATATCTGATACGTCCCCTATCTGGGGACCATATATTAAATGGATTTTTAGAACAGGGAGATGGAAAAAGAGCTTGCTCTGTCCACTCCACGCATTGACCTGGTATTGCAGTACCTCCAGGAACGGTGCACCCCTTCTTAACCCAGTTTCCAAAAGCAGAACTCGATTCACCTGATTCATATTAGCCCGATTAGCGAATTGAAATGAATTTTTATCTAACACACTTTTTACTTGCTTTATTCATCCAAATAGCAAACTCATCACCACTCAACTTCACCAACTCTGCTATGTCCCGTGCAGTATCTTGTTGTCAGTCTAATCTAGATCATGTGTAATTGAATGGAATAGATCCCTTTTGGACAAAGTGGAGTCAGATGCTGCAGTGACCACAGGTGTGAGAGGATCTACAATTGGCATCTGGTGTTATCTCTCTGCTTCCACTCCAAATAAAGTTACCTGTTGTTACCTGAACGTCAAATACTAAGAATGCGCGGCCTATGAAAGAATTAGTACTTTCATTAAGTATACTAAACCGGCTAATTGGGAATAGACAAACTGTAAAAAGCCCTCTGAGAAAGCCCCTCTCTAACCTTTGTTAGTAAGCTTTTCTGTAGCCTGCCTGTTGATGTATTTTCGGTTTGAACAGTGCACAACATGAAGAGACGGAACACTGGCGGCTTGTCACAATGCCCCCCGATGACATCACAATAGCGCTGCTGCCTAGAAAACAAGCTGCGCAGAAGAAGTTGTTCTTTGGGTGGGAGGGTGGGCTAGTGGAAGGAGGGGGCAATCTCTTTTTTTCCCGGGTGGTAGGGGGATGACAGGAGAAGGGAAGCGGGTGGTGAGAAAGGTACAGAGGGCAGGGTTTGGGGGCTGGGAAGGAAAGGGAAAAGATTAGGGTTTGGGGATGATGAAAGGGCTTTCTACGGGTAAGGATGGCAAAGGGTGGCAGTGACGGAAAGTCAGGCAACCTGTCCTGTCCGTCTTTTTGTATCGTGAATTGGAAAGACTGCAAGGGGGAGGGGAGTTGCTTGCGCCCTAAAGGAGGAGTTATTCAGATTCATTGCAGTGGGCGGCGGCTGCAAAACGCACCATTCTTCTTGTTTTTGCTCTGCAAAGCAGCCTTTTCAAGGGTTGGCTTGGGTGACAAAATGTCTTGTGTAGGCGTGGGTTTGTCTCCCTCTCGCTCTCTCTCCCTAAGATGTGTCCGGCATAGGCCAGGGTGCCACTCGAGGCCCAAACCAATTCTGGTTATCGCTTCTCGGCCTTTTGGCTAAGATCAAGTGTAGTATCTGTTCTTATCAGTTTAATATCTGATACGTCCCCTATCTGGGGACCATATATTAAATGGATTTTTAGAACAGGGAGATGGAAAAAGAGCTTGCTCTGTCCACTCCACGCATTGACCTGGTATTGCAGTACCTCCAGGAACGGTGCACCCCTTCTTAACCCAGTTTCCAAAAGCAGAACTCGATTCACCTGATTCATATTAGCCCGATTAGCGAATTGAAATGAATTTTTATCTAACACACTTTTTACTTGCTTTATTCATCCAAATAGCAAACTCATCACCACTCAACTTCACCAACTCTGCTATGTCCCGTGCAGTATCTTGTTGTCAGTCTAATCTAGATCATGTGTAATTGAATGGAATAGATCCCTTTTGGACAAAGTGGAGTCAGATGCTGCAGTGACCACAGGTGTGAGAGGATCTACAATTGGCATCTGGTGTTATCTCTCTGCTTCCACTCCAAATAAAGTTACCTGTTGTTACCTGAACGTCAAATACTAAGAATGGGCGGCCTATGAAAGAATTAGTACTTTCATTAAGTATACTAAACCGGCTAATTGGGAATAGACAAACTGTAAAAAGCCCTCTGAGAAAGCCCCTCTCTAACCTTTGTTAGTAAGCTTTTCTGTAGCCTGCCTGTTGATGTATTTTCGGTTTGAACAGTGCACAACATGAAGAGACGGAACACTGGCGGCTTGTCACAATGCCCCCCGATGACATCACAATAGCGCTGCTGCCTAGAAAACAAGCTGCGCAGAAGAAGTTGTTCTTTGGGTGGGAGGGTGGGCTAGTGGAAGGAGGGGGCAATCTCTTTTTTTCCCGGGTGGTAGGGGGATGACAGGAGAAGGGAAGCGGGTGGTGAGAAAGGTACAGAGGGCAGGGTTTGGGGGCTGGGAAGGAAAGGGAAAAGATTAGGGTTTGGGGATGATGAAAGGGCTTTCTACGGGTAAGGATGGCAAAGGGTGGCAGTGACGGAAAGTCAGGCAACCTGTCCTGTCCGTCTTTTTGTATCGTGAATTGGAAAGACTGCAAGGGGGAGGGGAGTTGCTTGCGCCCTAAAGGAGGAGTTATTCAGATTCATTGCAGTGGGCGGCGGCTGCAAAACGCACCATTCTTCTTGTTTTTGCTCTGCAAAGCAGCCTTTTCAAGGGTTGGCTTGGGTGACAAAATGTCTTGTGTAGGCGTGGGTTTGTCTCCCTCTCGCTCTCTCTCCCTAAGATGTGTCCGGCATAGGCCAGGGTGCCACTCGAGGCCCAAACCAATTCTGGTTATCGCTTCTCGGCCTTTTGGCTAAGATCAAGTGTAGTATCTGTTCTTATCAGTTTAATATCTGATACGTCCCCTATCTGGGGACCATATATTAAATGGATTTTTAGAACAGGGAGATGGAAAAAGAGCTTGCTCTGTCCACTCCACGCATTGACCTGGTATTGCAGTACCTCCAGGAACGGTGCACCCCTTCTTAACCCAGTTTCCAAAAGCAGAACTCGATTCACCTGATTCATATTAGCCCGATTAGCGAATTGAAATGAATTTTTATCTAACACACTTTTTACTTGCTTTATTCATCCAAATAGCAAACTCATCACCACTCAACTTCACCAACTCTGCTATGTCCCGTGCAGTATCTTGTTGTCAGTCTAATCTAGATCATGTGTAATTGAATGGAATAGATCCCTTTTGGACAAAGTGGAGTCAGATGCTGCAGTGACCACAGGTGTGAGAGGATCTACAATTGGCATCTGGTGTTATCTCTCTGCTTCCACTCCAAATAAAGTTACCTGTTGTTACCTGAACGTCAAATACTAAGAATGGGCGGCCTATGAAAGAATTAGTACTTTCATTAAGTATACTAAACCGGCTAATTGGGAATAGACAAACTGTAAAAAGCCCTCTGAGAAAGCCCCTCTCTAACCTTTGTTAGTAAGCTTTTCTGTAGCCTGCCTGTTGATGTATTTTCGGTTTGAACAGTGCACAACATGAAGAGACGGAACACTGGCGGCTTGTCACAATGCCCCCCGATGACATCACAATAGCGCTGCTGCCTAGAAAACAAGCTGCGCAGAAGAAGTTGTTTTTTGGGTGGGAGGGTGGGCTAGTGGAAGGAGGGGGCAATCTCTTTTTTTCCCGGGTGGTAGGGGGATGACAGGAGAAGGGAAGCGGGTGGTGAGAAAGGTACAGAGGGCAGGGTTTGGGGGCTGGGAAGGAAAGGGAAAAGATTAGGGTTTGGGGATGATGAAAGGGCTTTCTACGGGTAAGGATGGCAAAGGGTGGCAGTGACGGAAAGTCAGGCAACCTGTCCTGTCCGTCTTTTTGTATCGTGAATTGGAAAGACTGCAAGGGGGAGGGGAGTTGCTTGCGCCCTAAAGGAGGAGTTATTCAGATTCATTGCAGTGGGCGGCGGCTGCAAAACGCACCATTCTTCTTGTTTTTGCTCTGCAAAGCAGCCTTTTCAAGGGTTGGCTTGGGTGACAAAATGTCTTGTGTAGGCGTGGGTTTGTCTCCCTCTCGCTCTCTCTCCCTAAGATGTGTCCGGCATAGGCCAGGGTGCCACTCGAGGCCCAAACCAATTCTGGTTATCGCTTCTCGGCCTTTTGGCTAAGATCAAGTGTAGTATCTGTTCTTATCAGTTTAATATCTGATACGTCCCCTATCTGGGGACCATATATTAAATGGATTTTTAGAACAGGGAGATGGAAAAAGAGCTTGCTCTGTCCACTCCACGCATTGACCTGGTATTGCAGTACCTCCAGGAACGGTGCACCCCTTCTTAACCCAGTTTCCAAAAGCAGAACTCGATTCACCTGATTCATATTAGCCCGATTAGCGAATTGAAATGAATTTTTATCTAACACACTTTTTACTTGCTTTATTCATCCAAATAGCAAACTCATCACCACTCAACTTCACCAACTCTGCTATGTCCCGTGCAGTATCTTGTTGTCAGTCTAATCTAGATCATGTGTAATTGAATGGAATAGATCCCTTTTGGACAAAGTGGAGTCAGATGCTGCAGTGACCACAGGTGTGAGAGGATCTACAATTGGCATCTGGTGTTATCTCTCTGCTTCCACTCCAAATAAAGTTACCTGTTGTTACCTGAACGTCAAATACTAAGAATGAGCGGCCTATGAAAGAATTAGTACTTTCATTAAGTATACTAAACCGGCTAATTGGGAATAGACAAACTGTAAAAAGCCCTCTGAGAAAGCCCCTCTCTAACCTTTGTTAGTAAGCTTTTCTGTAGCCTGCATGTTGATGTATTTTCGGTTTGAACAGTGCACAACATGAAGAGACGGAACACTGGCGGCTTGTCACAATGCCCCCCGATGACATCACAATAGCGCTGCTGCCTAGAAAACAAGCTGCGCAGAAGAAGTTGTTCTTTGGGTGGGAGGGTGGGCTAGTGGAAGGAGGGGGCAATCTCTTTTTTTCCCGGGTGGTAGGGGGATGACAGGAGAAGGGAAGCGGGTGGTGAGAAAGGTACAGAGGGCAGGGTTTGGGGGCTGGGAAGGAAAGGGAAAAGATTAGGGTTTGGGGATGATGAAAGGGCTTTCTACGGGTAAGGATGGCAAAGGGTGGCAGTGACGGAAAGTCAGGCAACCTGTCCTGTCCGTCTTTTTGTATCGTGAATTGGAAAGACTGCAAGGGGGAGGGGAGTTGCTTGCGCCCTAAAGGAGGAGTTATTCAGATTCATTGCAGTGGGCGGCGGCTGCAAAACGCACCATTCTTCTTGTTTTTGCTCTGCAAAGCAGCCTTTTCAAGGGTTGGCTTGGGTGACAAAATGTCTTGTGTAGGCGTGGGTTTGTCTCCCTCTCGCTCTCTCTCCCTAAGATGTGTCCGGCATAGGCCAGGGTGCCACTCGAGGCCCAAACCAATTCTGGTTATCGCTTCTCGGCCTTTTGGCTAAGATCAAGTGTAGTATCTGTTCTTATCAGTTTAATATCTGATACGTCCCCTATCTGGGGACCATATATTAAATGGATTTTTAGAACAGGGAGATGGAAAAAGAGCTTGCTCTGTCCACTCCACGCATTGACCTGGTATTGCAGTACCTCCAGGAACGGTGCACCCCTTCTTAACCCAGTTTCCAAAAGCAGAACTCGATTCACCTGATTCATATTAGCCCGATTAGCGAATTGAAATGAATTTTTATCTAACACACTTTTTACTTGCTTTATTCATCCAAATAGCAAACTCATCACCACTCAACTTCACCAACTCTGCTATGTCCCGTGCAGTATCTTGTTGTCAGTCTAATCTAGATCATGTGTAATTGAATGGAATAGATCCCTTTTGGACAAAGTGGAGTCAGATGCTGCAGTGACCACAGGTGTGAGAGGATCTACAATTGGCATCTGGTGTTATCTCTCTGCTTCCACTCCAAATAAAGTTACCTGTTGTTACCTGAACGTCAAATACTAAGAATGGGCGGCCTATGAAAGAATTAGTACTTTCATTAAGTATACTAAACCGGCTAATTGGGAATAGACAAACTGTAAAAAGCCCTCTGAGAAAGCCCCTCTCTAACCTTTGTTAGTAAGCTTTTCTGTAGCCTGCCTGTTGATGTATTTTCGGTTTGAACAGTGCACAACATGAAGAGACGGAACACTGGCGGCTTGTCACAATGCCCCCCGATGACATCACAATAGCGCTGCTGCCTAGAAAACAAGCTGCGCAGAAGAAGTTGTTCTTTGGGTGGGAGGGTGGGCTAGTGGAAGGAGGGGGCAATCTCTTTTTTTCCCGGGTGGTAGGGGGATGACAGGAGAAGGGAAGCGGGTGGTGAGAAAGGTACAGAGGGCAGGGTTTGGGGGCTGGGAAGGAAAGGGAAAAGATTAGGGTTTGGGGATGATGAAAGGGCTTTCTACGGGTAAGGATGGCAAAGGGTGGCAGTGACGGAAAGTCAGGCAACCTGTCCTGTCCGTCTTTTTGTATCGTGAATTGGAAAGACTGCAAGGGGGAGGGGAGTTGCTTGCGCCCTAAAGGAGGAGTTATTCAGATTCATTGCAGTGGGCGGCGGCTGCAAAACGCACCATTCTTCTTGTTTTTGCTCTGCAAAGCAGCCTTTTCAAGGGTTGGCTTGGGTGACAAAATGTCTTGTGTAGGCGTGGGTTTGTCTCCCTCTCGCTCTCTCTCCCTAAGATGTGTCCGGCATAGGCCAGGGTGCCACTCGAGGCCCAAACCAATTCTGGTTATCGCTTCTCGGCCTTTTGGCTAAGATCAAGTGTAGTATCTGTTCTTATCAGTTTAATATCTGATACGTCCCCTATCTGGGGACCATATATTAAATGGATTTTTAGAACAGGGAGATGGAAAAAGAGCTTGCTCTGTCCACTCCACGCATTGACCTGGTATTGCAGTACCTCCAGGAACGGTGCACCCCTTCTTAACCCAGTTTCCAAAAGCAGAACTCGATTCACCTGATTCATATTAGCCCGATTAGCGAATTGAAATGAATTTTTATCTAACACACTTTTTACTTGCTTTATTCATCCAAATAGCAAACTCATCACCACTCAACTTCACCAACTCTGCTATGTCCCGTGCAGTATCTTGTTGTCAGTCTAATCTAGATCATGTGTAATTGAATGGAATAGATCCCTTTTGGACAAAGTGGAGTCAGATGCTGCAGTGACCACAGGTGTGAGAGGATCTACAATTGGCATCTGGTGTTATCTCTCTGCTTCCACTCCA
>NW_027444611.1:0-20161 GCF_048569485.1 Anomaloglossus baeobatrachus | reverse complement strand
CACACAGACATAGGATCACACACACAAACATCGGATCACACACAAACATCAAATCACATACACAAACATCAGATCACACACACATTGGATCGCATATATACTCACCACATTCAGCGACACCGATCTCTTCTCGCCGGCAGAATCCTGAAAGGCAGTGCGGTGGAGCGCAAGGACCTGCAGAACAGGACCTGCGGCAGGACACGTGACTCCCTCCCGGTTGCGCTGGATGTGATGTGTGCGATCTGCTGTGTGTGTGCGCGATCGGCTGTGTGTGTGCGCGATCGGCTGTGTGTGTACGCGATCGGCTGTGTGTGTGCGCGATCGGCTGTGTGTATACGCGATCGGCTGTGTGTGTACGCGATCGGCTATGTGTGTACGCGATCGGCTGTGTGTACGCGATCGGCTCTGTGTGTGACCAGCTGTGTGTGTCTGCGATCTGATTAGTGTGTCTGCGATCTGCTGTGTCTGCGATCTGCTGTGTGTGTGTGTGTGTGTCAGCCAGCAGCAGGGGAGGACAGCGTGCAGCTTCCACCAGAGATCACAGGAGGACCTGGGAGCCACTCAGACGTCCGGTCTGGTAATATGAGTCTCCTGGGAAGTGGGGGGGGTCTGCTTTTTTGGGGCGTTAACGTACCCCCCAACCGTGTTTCTCCAAAAATAAGACCACCTCCAAAAATAAGCCCTAGTGCTTTTTTGTGGGGCAAAAAAAATATAAGACAAGTTGATTCCAATGCTGAAAGAAGTGGGCGAAATAGAGGTATATCTTATACCTTGGTTACGGCCCAGGCTGAATTGCATTGATTTTTGTCCTTCCCTAATAATTTGATGTTCTCATGCCTAACCCCCTAGTGATTTTAACGGAGTCAATAAATGGGAAGTTTTACGTTATACATCTATTTGGCCCAGTTCAAGTTAGTGCAACCACAAAGAAAAAAGAGCGATGAGACATCTTATCATGAAATTTTTATTTTTATTAATATTAATAATCAAGTGGGAAAAGAGAGACAACATTCAATATGGGTGCACAGACCCCAATACCCAGTTAGCCCAGGAGGGTAATATTACATTTAGTTCACAATGTATGTCGCACAAAGAACCGGGGAATGGCGCCCACCCGACGGACGTTCGTTTCGGCAAGATGCAAGATTTATTTTTTTTTCAATAAATCAAATCATTTTTTAAAAAAAGTGTGGGATCCCCTGTATTTTTCATGACCAGCCAAGGTTTAGCAGACAGCTGATGGTTGCAGCCTGCAACTGCCGCCTATCCTGTGCTGGATATGAAAAATGAAGGGTACTCTAGAAAACAACAAAAAAAATTTAACAAAAAAACTAAAAAAAAAAAACAGCTGGCCATCCCTCTCTATCAAGCTATTCTGTTATTTATTTCTATCTATTCTATCTGTTCTTTCTTATTATCTATTCTATCTGTTCTAGCTATCTATCTATCTATCTGTCCATCCACCTATCCATCCATCCATCCATCCATCCATCTATCTATCTGTCCATCCATCTATCCATCCATCCATCCATCCATCTATCCATCTATCCATCTGTCCATGTATCCATCTATCCATCCATCCATCCATCCATCTATCCATCTATCCATCTGTCCATGTATCCATCCATTCATCCATCCATCCATCCATCCATCTATCTATCCATCTATCCATCTATCCATCTGTCCATGTATCCATCTATCCATCTATCTATCTATCTATCTATCTATCTATCTATCTGTCTATCTATCTATCATCCATCCATCTATCTAATTCACTATCAATTCTATCTATCTATCTATCTATCTATCTCTCTATCTATCCATCCATCCATCTATCTCTCTAATTCTCTATATATTCTAGCTATCTATCTATTATCCAATCCTATCTTTGTTTCTACTTTAAAAAATGCATTAACAAAAACACGGTAAAAAGACGTCAAAAACGTACTTTTTTTGGGCCACAAGCTGCATTTTCTGAAACCACAGGGAAAAAAGATGCAGTCAAGATGCAATCAGAAAAAAGATGCCGTGTGTGAAGACAGCCTTAGGCCGGTTTCACACTTGCGATTGACTCGCACGAGTGCAATGTGAGAAAATCTCGCATTGCACTCGAACTAATGTTAATCAATGAGGCTGCTCCGATCTGCTTTTTTTTCTCAGCTCAAATCGGACTGAGAAAATAATTGCAGCTTGCTGCGATTTTTAGAGTTTCTCGAGCGAGACTCTCCAATGCAGGTCTATGGGTGCGATAAAAAAACGGATGTCACACGGACCATCCTAGTGACATCCATTTTTCTAAATACAATCTATCATGTAGCACATAACACTGTAAATGCTCGTGTACATGACTGTAATGACTAATAGCTGCTGAGAAAAAAACGTATCACATACGGATTGAATACGGATTGCTTACGGACTACTATCATGAGAAAAATCACAGACTCGTATTGCAGACGGATCAACACTCGGATAGAGCTCATCCTACTTTCAGGCATGAGAATCGGACCTATTTATCGAACGCAAGTGTGACTCCAGCCTAAGGAAGAAAAAGGTCCAAGTGGTCATCCTAAGGCCGCTTTACATGCTACGACATCGCTAAAGCGATCTCGTTGGGGTCACGGAATTTGTGACGCACATCCGGCCGCTTTAGCAATGTCGTTGTGTGTGACACCTATAAGCGATTTTGAATTGTCGCAAAAACGTTCAAAATCGCTCATCGGTGACATGCCCCCCTATTCCCAATTATCGTTGCTGCTGCAGGTCCGATGTTATTCGTCGTTCCTGCGGCAGCACACATCGCTATGTGTGACACCGCAGCAACGAGGAACCTCACCTTACCTGCGGCCGCCCGCAATGAGGAAGACGGTGGGCGGGATGTTATGTCCTGCTCATCTCCGCCCCTCTGCTTTGATTGGGCGGCCACTTAGTGACACTGCTGTGACGCCGAACGAACCGCCGAACGAACACATTTTTTTTGCGACTGAATATTTTTATACAGGGGCCCTTATACATTTATACCTTGCATATTTATAAATGCAATCTATTTATTAGTGCATTGTTTTTTAATATCGGTGAGATGGGTGAGGTGTTGCTCTGATTGTATAAATTCTTGGTATTTTTTCATGAATTGAGTATAATTTTCCTTTACTCCTCTCACCAATAATTTATGGTCAGAAATCCCCTCTGTGTCTGTGTTTTTCAAGTGATGTTTTTCTTGATTTTTTTGATGTTTTTTAGCTATTTGGATTAAATAAATGTTTTAAAAAAATATTTTGTAAGATAAAAACTATTTGATACAATATACTCTGATTTCTGTTTGTTTGTTGATTATCCAGTTAAGGTTGTTTCAGTCTGCGCCAGGGCCTTTAGAGACTGCACAGCTAAGGCCTCTAGCCTGTACAAGAAACGAGAGGGTCAGGTGCAGTAGAATTGAGATAGACCCTCTTTAAAGGGAACCAAACATCAGCATTTCCCTATATAAGGTGCAGCCAGTGCAGTACTGGCACCATCAGGCACAGTGTGTACATACCATCAGGGGGCAGCTCGGGTGTTTAGGCAGTGAAATCCAACTTTATAAAGTTTGAAAATTCATGCACTTTTTGATTGACGTGTGCACCTCTCTGCTAATATCAGGGCGGGTTATGCACGTTTATCCCCGCCCCCCCGCCGCCTGTTCCTCCCTCTCACTGGCCGTATGTAAATTTGTAATCTTCAGTTACACGGCGTCGGAGTTAGCGCCTGCGCATAGCGCTCATCTCCGGCGTCGTGTTTCTGAAGCCCACAGTATTATGGTGCATGAGAGGGCGACGCATGCGCCCTCGCTTCTTCAGATCTGTTGTGACTGCGGGAGCGCGCGGTCACAACAGGACTGGAGAACAGCTGATCTTACCCTGATTAGCTGCAGCAGACATCTCCTACGAGATCGTCTGCTGCAGCTAATCGGTAAGATCAGCTGTTCTCCAGTCCTGTTGTGACCGCGCGCTCCCGCGGACACAACAGATCTGAAGAAGCAAGGGCGCATGCGCCGCCCTCTCATGCACCATAATACTGTGGGCTTCAGAAACTCCGACGCCGTGTAACTGAAGAATATAAATTTGCATACGGCCAGTGAGAGGGAGGAACAGGTGGCGGGGGGGGCGGGGATACACGTGTATAACCCGCCCTGATATTAGCAGCAGAGGTGCACACGTCAATCAAAAAGCGCATGAATTTTCAAACTTTATAATGTTGAATTTCACAGCCTAAACATCCGAGCTGCACCCTGATGGTATGTACACACTGTGCCTGATAGTGCCAGTACTGCACTGGTTGCACCTTATATAGGAAAATGCTGATGTTTGGTTCCCTTTAATATTTTCCACGTGTGCGATACTATGCACATAACAGTGACACGGTATCTGCAATCTATTATTAGTGATTTTTCCCTTCCGAGCTTGGAGTGCACCACATAAGGGGTATCTGTGTACTGTCTACAACGGACAAACATACTTGTACATCTTACCTCTTCTAAGTCGAAATAGGTGATTTGGATAATTTGCCTCATAAGTATATTTAGGTTTTGGTAGAGCAGCAATACGGGCACTACGCCTCAGCACCCTAAGTGTGAATGACATAAAAGAAAGAATAAAAAAAAAGTTAATATCATTTTCTACATATCTACGGTACTTTACATCAGCATCATTTCTGAAACCAACTTTTTTAGTTGTTAGAAGGTTTAAACGTTCAACAGCTATTTTTCACTTTTTCCAATAAAATTTACAAACCATTTTTATTCACAACAGACCACTTCACTATTATTGACACTATTATTACATGGCTACGGGGCCTATATTCCAGAGAACCCACAAACAAGACCACAATTTAACTCCTTCCCCCCCGGGCAATTTTGTTTTTTACCTCCCCTTCTTCCGAGAGCCATACCTTTTATATATTTCCATCAATATAGCCAAATGATGGCTTGTTTTTTGTGGGACGAGCTATAGATTTGAATGACACAATTTATTCTGCCCCATATTGTACTGGAAAACGGGAAAAAAATTCCAAGTGCGGTGAAATTGCAAAAAAACTACAATTGCTCAATTGTTTTAGGGGGTTTATTTACCATGTTCACTATTTTGAAAAACTGACCTGGGATTATGATTTTCCAGATCGAAACGAGTTTCTAGATACCAAACATGTATAGTTTTACTTTTAGCTAAGTGGTGAAAAAAAAACAAACAGAAGTTTGTCAAAAAAAAAAAGAGTACAGCTTTTTTCGCCATTTTCTGAGACCCACAACGTTCCTATGTTTAGGGATCTGGGGCTCAGTGATGACTTATTTTTTTTGTCTTGAGCTGGTGTTTTTAAATTATACAATTTTTGAGTAGATACGACGTTTTGCCGATAAAATATATGGTCTGCACTAATGGAAGGTGCTGGCGGTATAGGACTATACTCAATGAATTCTAAAGTAGAACAGTTTATGGAAAGCACTCAGGGAAACAGAAAAAAAAATGTCCATTATGTGAAGTTTTGATCGCCTGTTATTGCATTTTAATGGAATGTTGCAGCAACCAAAAAAACTTAATTTTAGTGTTTGGAATTTTTTTTCTAGCTACGCTACATTTACTGATCAGATTAATTGATTTTATATTTTGATAGATCGGGCATTTCTGAAAGCGGCGATACCAAATATGTTTTTTTATTACTATTGTTTTATTTTCAATGGGGCAGAAGATGGTGATTTGAACTTTTAGGTTTTTTTATATTTTTTAAAACTTTAACTTTTTTTAATTGATTTTACTAATCCCCCTAGGGTACTTTATGGCTACACTGTCCGATCACCAAAAATGTTGTGGTCTTGTAAATACCGGCGCTCTGTCAGCATTCACAAGAAATGAGTTATAGCAGCGACAGGGGTAATCATCTGACCCCCATGCTGTCATGGCAATACCGTGGGGCTCGTGACTGCATCATGGGGCTGCCGATGGCAGCGGAGAAAGGTGTGATCCACGCCAAAGCGCGATCTAATGATGCATGCCCACAATCGGTGTTTGCAGCATTTTGGATGTAGTGTGTTTTTGCTGTGTCCAAAACGCTGTGTTGTACAGTACAAGCACAGTGGATGACATTTCTAGAAATCCCGTGCCCACTGTGCTTGTTTTTTCCACAGCAAACACTGACCTGCGGTGCAGCTTTCCAGACCGCAGCATGTCAATTGTTTTCTTTGGAATTGCCTGCACCCTCCATAAGGAGAACACAAGTGAGAGACCGCAGCGCACTGAACCCTGATTGTGGGTACGTGCAGATGCAGTCTCCTGCGTTCTCCTGCGGAGGAGACTCGCGGCCCTGCAGGTCAGGACCCGCTGTGTCCAGGACGCAGTGAGTCCTGATCATGGGCACACACCCTAAGGCTATGTGCCCACGGGCGCTCGTACCTGCGGATGTATCCGCAGGTACGAGCGCATGTTTCCCGCAGCTGCCCGCCGGCGTCCGCAGCTATTTTTAGCTGCGAGATTACAGCGGAATAGCTACGGGAAACATGCGGATATTCATGCGAATTACCTGCGGAGGTCCCGGCCTCTATCTCCATAGCGGAGGGCCGGGACATCCGCAGGTAAATCCGCAGGAATAATTGACATGCAATTATACCTGCGGATGCGAACATCCGCAGCATGTACGGCAGCCGCACTTTCCGCAGCGTGGACACAGCACTCCCCATGTCCCATAGGATAACATGGGGAGTGACTGTACATGCTAAAACCTGCGGATTTATCTGAAAAATCCAGAAAAATCAGCAGGTTTTCCGCAGCAAAATCCGCACAAACAAGCTCCCGTGGGCACATAGCCTAAGGGGTTAAAAGGCGTGGATGGATCAGCTCAGCAGACATGTGCAGGGAGTACGACACCAGTACATCCTTGGTCATGAAGAGGTTAAAAAACAACACCATTCAAGTTATTCAAAACCACATTCGAAAGTTTATTAACCCATCAAATACTTCACAGGAATTAAAGGAAACTGGAGAAAAAAAAATTAAAATTACTCTTTGTTTTTGTTTACTAAAAAGTTACTTTAGTCAAACATTTTCATTTTTAAAAGGGTGACAGGAGAAATTGTACCCCAATACTTGTGGTGCAATATCTCCTGTGTATGCATTACCCGGAGTAGTTGGAAACTACTTTTTGTTTTCCACTAATTTTTATTGAGTTTTCCCTTTAAGCGTAAACAGACTTTGGAGTTGTATTTTCTGTATCTATCTACAAGGAATGGTAGGAAGGGAGGAAAGGAGAAATAGGTAAAAAGTGATAGGGAAGTGATTAGAATAGTCACCGGGGAAGGCAGGAGAACTAACACTCTTAACATTCCCATGGCGAAAGTGTATAGAAATGAGAACTCCCAAGATTTAGAACATTTTAGAAATAAAGTAATGGAAACTACTGTTTGAGCACACCATAGGGCTCGTAAGGGACGGAGTTCTATTTGACTGTTGGTGGGCAACATGGAATGCTTTGAGGTTGCAATGTCACATTTGAGCAGTCAATACATCAGAAACCCACAACAAGCAACCCCATTTTGGAAATTACACCCCTCTGAATTACCATTGTAAGGCTATGTGCCCACGCTGCGGATTTACCGCGGATTTTGCCGCGGATTTGCCGCGGATTTCCCGAAAATCTGCAGCAGCGGCACTTCCAAGCCATTTCAATGGCATTTTGGAAATGCTGTGTCCATGCTGCGGATTTTTCCGCTGCAGATTTGCCGCGGATTTTGATCCGGAAAAATCTGCAGCATGTCAATTGTTTGGTGCAGATTTGGTGCGGATTTTTGGTTTTGAATGGGGAAAAAAAAAAAAAAAAAATCCGCATCAAAATCCGCGGCAAATCCGCGGGTGCGGATTTGCCGCGAAAGTCGCGGATTTTCAGGCAGAAAAATCCGCAGGTACATTCTACCGTGGACACATAGCCTTACTGTTTTTAATCCACAAGTATTTTCCAGCTCCCAGCTGGTATTACAATGAAAATTACAAATCTACCTTTTGGCCATGTGCGCACGTTGCGTATTTTTCTGCGTTTTGGCTGCGTTTACAACTGCACTGTGTCATTGACAAAATTCATGCGTTGTACTTCCCCAGCAAAGTTTATGAGAATCATGCAAAATCTGTGCGCACAATGCTTTTTGAAACGCAGCATTTTGATTGTCAAAAATTTGACAAAATCTCTGCGTTTAGAAAAGCAGCATGTCAATTCTTTTGTCCGTTTTGGCAGCGTTCTACACCAATTGAAATCAATGAGTTGTAGAAAAACGCTGCCCAACTGTTAAACAGTACATTTTTATTGCGATTCGCATGTTTTTTTGACATAACAAACACAGGTCTTTCGGTCGCTGTCTCTCTCTGTCAATGTCGGTCTCTTTCTCTGTCGATATCGGTCTCTCCTTCCCACCCCCTCTCTCATACTCACTGATCCTCGATCACCGGCGCGGCGCTGCACGGCGTTCACACTGTGGCGGCTTCTCCTCTTTTGAAAATGCCGGCCACTCATTAATCCATCTCGTATACCCTGCTTCCCCTGCCCACCGGCGCCTATGATTGGTTGCAGTCAGACACGCCCCCATGCTGAGTGACAGCTGTTTCACTGCAAAAATCACAGCCGCCGGTGGGCGTGTCTATTCGAGCAGTAAAAAAATAAATAAATAATTAAAAAAAAAACGACGTGTAGTCCCCCCAATTTGGATACCAACCAGGGTAAAGCCACACGGCTGAAGGCTGGTATTCTCAGGATGGGGAGCTCCATGTTATGGGGAGCCCCCCAGCCTAACAATATCAGCCAGCAGCCGCCCGGAATTGCCGCATCCATTAGATGCGACAGTCCCAGGACTCTACCCGGCTCATCCCGAATTGCCCTGATGCGGTGGCAAACGGGGTAATAAGGAGTTAATGGCAGCCCATAGCTGCCACTAAGTCCCAGGTCAATCATGGCAGGCGTATCCCCGAGATACCTTCCATGATTAACCTGTAAGTTAAAGAAAATAAACACACACATCCAAAACATCCTTTATTTGTAATGAAAGACAAAAAAACACCCTCTTTCACCACTTTATTAACCCCTCAAAAACACCTCCAGGTCCGACGTAATCCACGCAAGATCCCACAACGCTTTCAGCTCTGCTACATTAGAAGCTGACGGGAGCGGCAGTAGAACACCGCTGCTCCTGTGAGCTCCATGCAGCAACTGAAGTGAGTCGCGCGATCAGCTGTGCTGTCACTGAGGTTACTGGCGGCTACCGCCCTCAGGTGGAGGTCTGCAGCTGTGCCCGCGAATAACCTGAGTGAAAGCACAGCTGATCGCGCGGCTCACTGCAGTCACTCAGGGGATTTGCGATCACAGGTGAGTCCTTCACAAGTAACCACAAATCAAGCCGCAGCACACGCACAGAGCCTCGCGATCACAATGATGTTGGGTGAAGTTCATCCGAGTTCATTCTGATCGTGCGGCACTGTCTCGCAGCCAGCCATGCTCTTTTTGACAATGCGGTCCCGCTCTACTGCAAGTCTATGGGGATGCTGCAGAGCCGAGTGGGACTGCACTGTCAAAAATGTGCGTTCTGGATGCTTTTCCCACTCTATCTATGGCAGAGCAAGCATCTAGAACACATGAATTCTCTCCAGGAATGTTTGCACATTGCGTTCTGCTGAATGCGTCTCAGAACGCAGCTTTTTCGGCTGCGTTCTGAGACGCACACGCAGTGACTTACACGCTGCGGAATAGAATGCAACGTGCGCACACAGCCTTTCAGTACCCAAAACATTGTGCCAAGCTTGAGCTTCTGGTGGCACACACCAAGTAAATTGATAAGTGAGCTCTCCCTGCTACATTAATGCCGGTTTAAGCATATTGTGGCTCAGAATGGATGGGGCCATTAGGATTTGGGAGCGCGCAGATTTTAAATTCGAAGAGGCAACGTCATTTTTACAGCGCCTTTCTCCTGTCTGCAATGTGGAAACTATTTCTGCTGCAAAATGACGGACCTTAGTGAGGGCTTGATTTTATGGACTTGGTGGAAGACTTTCATGGTAAAATTTCGGAGTACAAAATATTTTGCCTTTAAAGGGAAGGAATCATCCCCCAAAAAAAATGTTTTCAACAATTCAAAAATATGTAAAGTATTAACTTTTATTTTTTTTAATATCAGCATTTATTTAATGGAGTAAAATATGAAACATATTTTTTTTTATATTTTCCACTTTTAAAAACTATGGGGAGCAGCTGCAGAAATTTGCCATGACAACCTAGTGTACTGCCGTCTCGTATTATAACTGCAGTTAATGTGAGCTGGATCTGCTCTCATGTGTCAGAAATCATAACTCTCCTAACCATCTGGGCATTTGCAAAAGGATAAAGGCTCGTAGGCACGTACATGCTGAAATTTCTGCAGCGATTTGACAGCGCATGTGCGCTTCAAATCACTGCAGAAACACTGCGTAATGGATGCACTGTATCTGCAGAATAGATGCCGATTTCATGCGCTATGGATGCTGCCCCCACCATAGACAGAGTGGGAGCTGCATCCAAAACGCACAAATAATTGACATGCTGCATTTTTGAACGCACGGATTTGGGTCAAAATTTTAGCATCCAAATCGCTGCGTTCAAAAAAGCAACGTGAGCACAGATTATGCACAATCTTCATAGATTGTGCAGGGGACGCAGGATGCATGCATTTACGCTGCAGTGCTCAACGCAGCGTAAATGCATGATATTACGCAACGTGCGCACGAGCCCTTAAGGGAGGGTGGCCTTTAGGATCATAATGTGAAGCCATTTTGTTGGTGACTGTAAAGTGATATTGACCTATAGATAGAGACATCAAGAATAGCTGACAGCACAGATAATGTTAGGCCCCATGGGCACACTGCAATTTTTAGGCTATGTCCGCACGTTGCGTTTTCACCTGTGTTTTGAGCAGCAGCGTTTTCATGCCAAAAGGCATGCGTTTTGCGTTTCCATAATAGTCTATGGAAAATGTCAAAATTCTGTGCGCACTATTCATTTTCAAACGAAGCGTTTAATTTGCATAAATTGTGGTAAAAAACATGCGTTCAAAGAAGCAGCATGTCAATTGTTTTTGCCATTTCTGCAGCGTTTTGCTAACATTGAAGTCAATGAGAAGTAGCAAAAAGCAACAAACATCAAAATTCCAGCGTTTTACCTGCTTTTTAGCTGCAGAAACACTGCGTTTTTGATTACAAAAACGCATGCTCTTCAGACAATAAAATAATGGAATAATATGTTCCTTTACACATACACATAGTCCGACAATTAAATCAAAGAAAATTATGTTTATTTTTAAATTTTTGTCAAAAATATTATATTACAGCTATAATTTCATGAAATTAACTATTTTCTTTAAGAATTCTAAATTTATATATTTTTTCCTTTTTTTCTCTTTTCTCCTTCTGATTGACTTTTTAAACTTTATTAATCAGTGTCTTGATGTTCAAAACGCATCTGTCAAAACGCAAGGGAAAAAGCGCTAAAAACGCATCAAATACGTGGTAAATACGCATGCGTTTTTAGCGCTAATTTTAAGAAAAAGGCAACTTTGGCTTAATCAATTAAAGCCAAAACGTGCGTTTAGAACTGCAAGTAGGACGACGCAACGTGCGGACATGGCCTAAGGCTGCGACCACACTTTGCGCTTCCACCTGCGGTTCCATTGCTTTTTGGTTGCGTTTACAGAAGCACCTTTTTCATGCCAAAATGCATGCGTTTCCATTAAAACCAATGGAAAAAGTTGTTTTCCCCGACCGCACTTTGCGTTTCAAAACGCAAGTAAAAATTTGCATATTTTGTGGCAAAAACCATGCGTTCAAAGAAGCAGCATGTCAATTGTTTTTGTCATTTCTACAGCGTTTTGCTAACATTGAAGTCAATGAGAAATGGCAAAAACCAACAATCAAGCAAATTCCTGCGTTTTACCTGCTTTTGCAGTGCAGAAAACATGCGTTTTGACTTCAAAATAATGATTTCATATGTCCCTTTACACACACACATAGTCCGACAATTAAAATTTAGAATTTTAATAAATTATTACATTTTTTCCATTAAATATCATATTACCGCTATAATTTCATTATATTAATCTATTTTCATTATATTTTGCAAAAATATAGAATTCTTTATTTTTTCCAATTTTTTCATTGAGTTTGACTATTTAAACTTTATTTAGCAGTGTCATGATGTTCAAAACGCATCTATCAAAACGCAGGTGGAAAAGCATGCAAAAAGCGCAGAAAACGTATCAAAAATGCGGTAAATACGCATGCGTTTTCAGCGCTAAATATCTGAAGAAGGCAACTTTGGTCAAATCAATTAAGGCCAAAACGTGCGTTCTGAACTGCAAGTAGGAGAACGCAAAGTGCGGTCGCAGCCTTAATGCGTTTTTGGTGCAGTTTGTGGTGAAATTTTAGTCACTACAAACTGCATGCTTTTCCTTCCCCAGAAAAGTCAATGAGATTTGAGATTTGCTGTGTGCACGTTGCTTTTTTTTTTTGTCTGCAGTTTTGTGGTGACAACAAAACTGCAGCATGTCAATTCTTTTTGCATTTTCCCTGCATTTTTCACCCATTGGTGTTAACAAAATGCATAGAAAAACGCATGGTCAAAAGAAGGGAATTTTGTTACTTACCGTAAATTCCTTTTCTTCTAGCTCCAATTGGGAGACCCAGACGATTGGGTGTATAGCTACTGCCTCCGGAGGCCACACAAAGTATTACACTAAAAAGTGTAAGGCCCCTCCCCTTCTGCATATACACCCCCCGTGGGATCACGGGCTCCTCAGTTTTAGTGCAAAAGCAAGAAGGAGGAAAGCCAATAACTGGTTAAACAAATTCAATCCGAAGGAACATCGGAGAACTGAAACCATTCAACATGAACAACATGTGTACCCGAAAAAAACAAAAATCCCGAAGGAAACAGGGCGGGTGCTGGGTCTCCCAATTGGAGCTAGAAGAAAAGGAATTTACGGTAAGTAACAAAATTCCCTTCTTCTTCGGCGCTACATTGGGAGACCCAGACGATTGGGACGTCCAAAAGCAGTCCCTGGGTGGGTAAATTAATACCTCAAGTTAGGGCCGTAAAACAGCCCTTCCCTACATGGAGGCAACCGCCGCCTGCAGGACTCTTCTACCTAGGCTGGCATCCGCCTAAGCGTAGGTATGCACCTGATAATGCTTGGTGAAAGTGTGCAGACTCGACCAGGTAACTGCCTGGCACACCTGCTGAGCCGTAGCCTGGTGCCGTAATGCCCAGGACGCACCCACGGCTCTGGTAGAATGGGCCTTCAGCCCTGAGGGAACCGGAAGCCCAGCAGAACGGTAGGCTTCAAGAATTGGTTCCTTGATCCATCGAGCCAGGGTGGATTTGGGAGCCTGCGACCCTTTACGCTGACCAGAGTCAGGTACAAAGAGTGCATCCGAGCGGAAATGTAGATTCTGAGTGCTCTCACCAGATCCAACAAATGCAAATCCATTTCATATCGATGAACTGGATGAGGACAAAAGGAAGGTAAGGAGATATCCTGATTGAGATGAAAGGGGGATACCACCTTAGGGAGAAACTCCGGAATCGGGCGCAGCACTACCTTGTCTTGGTGAAACACCAGGAAGGGAGCTTTGGCTGACCGCGCTGCTAGCTCGGACACTCTCTGAAGAGATGTGACCGCTACCAGAAAGGCCACTTTCTGTGAAAGTCGAGAAAGTGAAACATCCCTCAGAGGCTCGAGGGACGGCTTCTGGAGAGCAATTAGTACCCTGTTCAGATCCCATGGGTCTAACGGCCTCTTGTACGGAGGGACAATGTGACAAACCCCCTGCAGGAACGTGCGTACCTGAGGACGTCGTGCTAGGCGCTTCTGAAAGAATACAGACAGCGCTGGGACTTGTCCTTTAAGGGAGCCGAGCGACAAACCTTTTTCCAAACCAGATTGCAGGAAGGAAAGAAAAGTAGGCAATGCAAATGGCCAGGGAGACACTCCCTGAGCAGAGTACTAAGATAAGAATATCTTCCACGTCCTGTGGTAGATCTTGGCAGACGTCGGCTTCCTAGCCCGTCTCATGGTGGCAATGACGTCTTGAGATAATCCTGAAGACGCTAGGATCCAGGACTCAATGGCCACACAGTCAGGTTCAGGGCCGTAGAATTCAGATGGAAAAACGGCCCTTGGGACAGTAAGTCTGGCCGGTCTGGTAGTGCCCACGGTTGGCCGACCGTGAGATGCCACAGATCCGGGTACCACGACCTCCTCGGCCAGTCTGGGGCGACGAGGATGGCGCGGCGGCAATCGGAGCTGATCTTGCGTAGCACTCTGGGCAACAGTGCCAGAGGGGGAAACACATAGGGTAGCTGGAACTGCGACCAATCCTGAACTAAGGCGCCTGCCGCCAGAGCTCTTTGATCGTGAGACCGCGCCATGAAAATCGGAACCTTGTTGTTATGCCGAGACGCCATTAGGTCGACGTCCGGCATCCCCCAGCGGCTACAGATTTCCTGAAACACGTCCGGGTGAAGAGACCATTCCCCTGCGTCCATACCCTGGCGACTGAGGAAGTCTGCTTCCCAGTTTTCTACGCCCGGGATGTGAACTGCGGATATGGTGGATGCTCTGTCTTCCACCCACATCAGAATCCGCCGGACTGCCTGGGAGGCTTGCCGACTGCGTGTTCTGCCTTGGTGGTTGATGTATGCCACCGCTGTGGAGTTGTCCGACTGAATTCGGATCTGTTTGCCTTCCAGCCACTGCTGGAAGGCTTGCAGGGCAAGATACACTGCCCAGATTTCCAGAACATTGATCTGAAGGGTGGACACTTGCTGAGTCCACGTACCCTGAGCCCTGTGGTGGAGAAAGACTGCTCCCCACCCTGACAGACTCGCGTCTGTCGTGACCACCGCCCAGGATGGGGGTAGGAAGGACTTTCCTTTTGACAATGAGGTGGGAAGAAGCCACCACTGAAGAGAGTCCTTGACCGTCTGAGAAAGGGAGACGTTCCTGTCTAGGGACGTCAACTTCCCATCCCATTGGCGGAGAATGTCCCATTGCAGTGGACGCAGATGAAACTGCGCGAAAGGGACTGCCTCCATTGCTGCTACCATCTTCGCTAGGAAGTGCATGAGGCGTCTTAAGGGGTGTGACTGGCCTTGAAGGAGAGACTGCACCCCCGTCTGTAGTGAACGCTGTTTGTCCAGCGGAAGCTTCACTATCGCTGAGAGAGTATGAAACTCCATGCCAAGATATGTCAGCGATTGGGTCGGGGTCAGAATTAACTTTGAAAAGTTGATGATCCACCCGAAACTCTGGAGAGTCTCCAGCGCAACGTTCAGGCTGTGTTGGCATGCCTCTTGAGAGGGTGCCTTGACAAGTAGATCGTCCAAGTAAGGGATCACAGAGTGACCCTGAGAGTGCAGGACTGCTACCATTGCTGCCATGACCTTGGTGAAAACCCGTGGGGCTGTCGCCAGACCGAAGGGCAGGGCTACGAACTGAAGATGCTCGTCTTCTATAACGAATCGTAGCAAACGCTGGTGCTCTGGAGCAATCGGCACGTGGAGATAAGCATCCTGATGTCTATTGATGCTAGGAAATCTCCTTGAGACATTGAGGCAATGACGGAGCGGAGGGATTCCATCCGGAACCGCCTGGTTTTCATGTGCTTGATGAGCAGTTTTAGGTCCAGAACGGAACGGAAAGAGCCGTCCTTTTTTGGCACCACAACCAGATTGGAGTAAAAACCGTGACCTTGTTCCTGCAGAGGAACAGGGATTACCACTCCTTCTGCCTGCAGAAGAGCATCGGCTCGGTCGGGAGGTGGGGAAGTTCTGAAGAATCGAGCCGGAGGACGAGAACAGAACTCTATCCTGTACACGTGAGACAAAATGTCTCTCACCCACCGTTTTTTGACCTGTGGCAGCTAAATGTCGCCAAAGCGGGAGAGTCTGCCACCGACCGAGGATGCGGAGAGAGAGGGCTGAAAGTCATGAGGAAACCGCCTTGGTAGCGGTACCTCCGGCTGCCTTCTTTGGGCGTGATTGAGCCCGCCAGGAATCTGAGCCCCTCTGAGCCTTTTGAGTCCTTTTGGACGAGGAAAACTGGGACCTGCCCGAGCCTGGAAAGTACCGAAACCTCGACTGTCCTTTCCTCTGTTGGGTTTTGTTTGATCTGGGCTGGTGTAAGGAAGAATCCTTATCCTTGGACTGTTTAAAGATTTCATCCAATCGCTCACCAAACAGTCTGTCACCAGATAATGGCAAACTGGTTAAGCACTTTTTGGAAGCAGAATCTGCCTTCCATTCCCTTAACCACAAGGCTCTGCGTAAAAACCACGGAGTTGGCGGACGCCACTGACGTACGGCTCGTAGAGTCCAGGACAGCATTAATAGCGTAAGTCGCAATGCAAACATATGCGAGGTTAAGGACGCCACCTGCGGCACAGATGTACGTGTGACAGTGTCCACCTGCGCAAGACCAGCTAAAATAGCTTGGAGTGCCCATACGGCTGCGAATGCCGGAGCAAACGACACGCCGATAGCTTCATAGACAGATTTCAACCAGAGGTCCATCTGTCTGTCAATGGCATCTTTAAGTGAAGTCCCATCTTCCACTGCAACTATGGATCTAGCCGCAAGCCTGGAGATTGGGGGATCCACCTTTGGACACTGGGTCCAGCGCTTGACCACGTCAGGGGGAAAGGGATAACGTGTATCCTTAAGACGTGTGGAGAAACGCTTGTCTGGATAAGCGTGGTGTTTCTGGACTGCTTCTCTGAAGTCAGAGTGGCCCAAAAAAGTACTGAATTTACGCTTGGGATACCTGAAATGGAATTTCTCCTGCCGCGAAGCTGACTCCTCCACTGGAGGGGCTGAGGGAGAAATATCCACCAGTCTATTGATGGACGCTATGAGATCATTCACCATGGCGTCACTATTAGGAGCATCCAGATTGAAAACGGTCTCAGGATCAGAATCCTGATCAGCTACCTCTGCCTCATCATACAGAGAATCCTCTCGCTGAGACCCTGACCAGTGTGTGAAGTCGAGGGTCTCTCCCAGCGAGCTCGCTTAGGCTGCTGGGACTGTCGTCCGTGCAGAGCCTTCAGCCTGGGATGTATGGGACCCCCTTGGAGCACGTATTAGTTCCAACTGAGGGAGACCGGGGGGCATTGATTCAACAGTGCCCATTGTCTGAGTCACCGGCCTGGACTGCAAAGTTTCTAGAATCTTGGTCATAGTCCCAGACATTTTATCAGCAAAAAACTGCAAACTCTGTCCTCTGGACAGTTTCACAGGTGGCTCTCTCTGGGCCACCACTAGCAGAGACTCTACCCAATGGGGGTTAGTGGAACCTGCCGGTAAAACAGCCTCACATGCGGTACAGACAGCATAGAAAGCCTGTGCCTTGGCACCCTTGCTTTTCTGCGGACGACATACTGTTGTCTCCTCAGAGCAATCTAGGGGTATATAGCCAAGAAGCGACCGTACAGTGCAAATATAGGTACAAGCATAAAGTACACAAAACACTGTGGCACTAGTGGGGTCAGCACCAAGGTGCTGCTTACCGCCCGCTTAAGCGGGTGTGTGGTCGCCAGAATCCCTTGACCGGGTCTCCCAGAGCCTGTGTCCGTTCTCCAGCTTAGACTGCATGCAGGAATGGCTGCCGGCGTCCTGTGAAGAGGGGCGGGCCGTGGGCGTGCCCCAGACAAAGAGCGGGAAACTGGCGTCCCACTGTGCCCAGTGAGGGGGCTGGAGTATGTAAATAAGACTCCAGCCCTCGGTGCTGACCATTGTACAGCGTCTCGCCCCTTCCCTGACTGGCAGGCCCGGGGGCGGGAAGGAAACGAAACTAGGCCGCAAAAGCCGGGGACTCGATTTATAAGCGCTGCCGTCGTAAAAGCACGGTCAGCGCGGAAGTCCCCGGCGCACCACAAGTCTCATCCGCGCCGCAGCTTCTAGCAGCGGCCGGCGCGGCCGTTTCCCACACATTAACTCACTCAGCTAAGCTGCAGTGAGTATAGCCCCAGCGCGCAGCGCTGTTGTCCCCGGCGCACTAACACACCCAGCATGCTGGTGTGTGTGTGCGTGGTCTGTACGGGGACACAGAGTACCTTAACGTTGCAGGGCCTTGTCCCTGACGATACTCAGCTCCATTCCAGCAGGATCTCCGGGTCTGTGGATGGAGCCCGGCCTCAGAGCCTGGAGGCCGGTAAGATCCCACTTCACCCAGAGCCCTCAGAGGGATGGGGAAGGATGCAGCATGTGGGCTCCAGCCTCCGTACCCGCAATGGGTACCTCAACCTTAACAAACACCGCCGACAAAAGTGGGGTGAGAAGGGAGCATGCTGGGGGCCCAAGTATGGGCCCTCTTTTCTTCCATCCGACATAGTCAGCAGCTGCTGCTGACTAAACAGTGGAGCTATGCGTGGATGTCTGACCTCCTTCGCACAAAGCATAAAACTGGGGAGCCCGTGATCCCACGGGGGGTGTATATGCAGAAGGGGAGGGGCCTTACACTTTTTAGTGTAATACTTTGTGTGGCCTCCGGAGGCAGTAGCTATACACCCAATCGTCTGGGTCTCCCAATGGAGCGCCGAAGAAACACATTTTTTGATGCATTGTTTTGGCCACAGGGGGCATTTTTGTGGCTATGACAAAACTGCAGCATGCGGACATGCGCTAAGTTGGTACTGCTCGCTGTATCATACGCAGACTGTATGACTTGCTGTGATTAGATAAGCAGAGGATAACACACTCTGGGATTACACACAAGGCTCAATGGAGTGTATCACACAGGATGGGATTAGAAATACGCAGTATCTAATGTATATAAACAAAAAAGGATAAGAAGCCAACTCACTAATCCAGTGTAATGAATAAAATATATTTTATGATTAGAAATGGAAAAAATAAACTTCTCTGAATGTCATGGCGGAGTACGGCTCTGTTCACATTGCAGATTCTGACGCTCCGCCCGATGGTTTCTCTGGTGTCTGGGATCAACACATGCAGACTTGGGCATCGATCTGCTGTGTGCTGATTCATAGGCAGGCTAGCAAGAGTTAATCTCTGCTGATCTGCTTGCTCCTTTAACCCTTTAGTGACGGAGCTAATTTTCACCTTAATGACCAGACCAAATTTTGCAATTCTGACCAGTGTCACTTCATGAGGTTATAACTCTGGAACGCTTCAACGGATCCCGGTGATTCTGAGATTGTTTTTTCGTCACATATTGGACTTCATGTTAGTACCAAATTTAGGACAATATTTTTTGTGTTTATTTATGAAAAAAATTGAATATTGGCAAAAATTTTGAAAATTTAGCAATTTTCAACTTTTGAATTTTTATACCGTTAAACCAGAGATTTCTGTGACACAAAATAGTTAATAAATAACATTTCCCACATGTCTACTTTACATCAGCACAATTTTGGAAACAAAATTTTTTTTTGTTAGGAAGTTAGAAAAGTTCAAAGTTTATCAGCAATTTCTCATTTTTACATCAAAATTTACAAAACCAGTTTTTTAGGGACCACATCACATTTGAAGTGACTTCAATAGGCCTAGATGACAGAAAATACCCAAAAGTGACACCATTCTAAAAACTGCACCCCCCAAAGTACTCAAAACCACATTCAAGAAGTTTATTAACCCTTCAGGTGCTTCACATGAACAAAAGCAATGTGGAATGAAAAAAAGCAAAAATTAAATTTTACCTAAAAATGTTGCTCTAACCCAAATGTATTCACTTTTAGAAGAAATAACACAACAAAATGGACCCCAAAACTTGTTCCCCACTTTCTTATGAGCGCGCCGATACCCCACATGTGGTCAGAAACCTCTGTTTGGACAAATGGGAGGGCTCGGAACAGAAGGAGCAATATTTGAATTTTAGAAAGCAAATTTGGCTGAAATAGATTGTGGGCACCATGTTGCATTTACAGGTCCGCTAAGGTACCTAAACAGAAGAAATCCCTCACAAGTGACACCATTTTGGAAACTAGACCCCTCAAGGCTTCTATCTAGGGGTATAGTGAGCATTTTAGATCCACAGGTACTTCACAGATTTTGTTAACGTTACGTTGTCATATTGAAAATTTTAATAATTTTCTCAAAAATGTTGCTTTAGCATCAATTT
>NW_027444610.1:0-15000 GCF_048569485.1 Anomaloglossus baeobatrachus | reverse complement strand
TTGAGGAGTCTGAGTCGAAGGTTTGGCTTACCGACTCCACAGCTCTGACAGCGCTCACTTGGTAAGAGCGGTAAAATCCAAGCTGATTTTAGGCAGCACTCACTACTAATGGAGTGCTGTCAATAAAAACAAAAGACTTAAAAATGTAACTTAGGGCATAAAGGCCTCGTCACACACAATGAGATCGCTAACGAGATCGTTGCTAAGTCAGTTTGTGTGGCGTAGCAACGATCTAGTTGTGTGACACCTACCAGCGATCACGCCCCTGCTGTGAGATCGCTAGTCGTTACCGAATGGTCCAGACCATTTTCTTCAAAGGCGATGTCCTGCTGGGCACGATGCATCTCTGATGCCTACCAACCACCTCCTAACAGGGTCCCAATGCCCGCCTAGATCATTATACAGGTCGCGCGTCGTTGGTAAGGTCTGACTGTGTGACATTTCACCAGCGACTTACCAGTGATCCTTATCCGGTCGTATCGTTGTCGGGATCGCTGGTAAGTCGTTGTGTGTGACTGGGCCTTAACTGTGCACCGAAGCACAGACCACCCCAATGGTGCACAGACCACCCCAATGGTGCACAGACGCATCTTCATTTGCATATTAAATAAAAGATGGGTTTTTTTTCTGCCAATATTAAATCACTCTGGTCTTTTTTTTTTTTTTTTTCTTCCCTAAACCTGTGTAAATGTGTAATCTCTGATAATTCACTCACCGATCACTGTTCTCTTATGTACCTGACTCCATAATGACTTCACATCTACAGCTCGTCTGTACAGAATTCCCTCGTCTACAGTCTCCTGCAACACATCTCCCCATGGTGCACTGAAAAATAAGTCATAAGGCCCTGTGCACACACTGCGGTTTTTGACGCAGTTTATTTTAAGTCTGCCTCAAAATCTGCATGCCTCTCCTGAAGCCAGCAAAGTCTATAGGATTTTAGATTTGCTGTGCACACGATGCGTTTTTTCCACGTGGTTTTTGGTGCAGATTTTGATGCAGAAAAATCCTGCAGCAGGACCATTTGGTCACGTTAAGCAGCATTTTTTTTTCACTAATTGGCTTTAGTTCATTGACTTTCTTGATGGCCAAAAAACACACTAAAACTGTATCAAAACCACGTCTGGTTTTCACATTTTTTTTTTTTTTTTTTTTTTTGCCAGTGTGTGCAGAAAAATTCTGCACCAAATCTGCAATGTGTGTACATAGCCTGATGTTCCTGAAGAAAAATAACCACCAATGCTGTGCCTTTAAATAAGCACTGTGCTGTGCCCCTGAAAAAAAATGTTCTTCCTGGAAAAAAATATTACTCCACACTATCTTCTCCTATGAGATATTCCCACCACACTGTCACCACTTCATACTAATACCGCCACACTGCCCCTTAATAAAGAGAAACACCACACTGTCCTTACTTATAAATCATACCCACCACTCCTTCCTCAATTATGAAATTTAATCTGCACACTGTCCTCACATCATGCTGCCCCTCTCCATACTGAACTTCCCATGCTGCCTTTGTCCTTTCCATAATGGCAACTCCACGCTGCCCCACTCATACTGAGACCCCCCTCCCCCCACCCACCACGCGCACACACACACACTACCCCACTCTTCATACTGAGTCCCCCACATTGCTCCATTCTGAGCCCACTCATGCTGCCCCTTCACCATAATGAGCTCCCAATGCAGTCCTTACACTTTCCCCATATAGGCATAGAAGTGGTGTAGTCTAGGTATAGTAAAGTAGCCATGCGCTACGCAATGCCTATAGCGCCACCTGGTGGAAAACGGAGTTAGCATTTTTATCTCAAACTGAATGAGAGAGAAAAAGTGAATTACAAAGTTGTAGGGCATCATCAATTCAATACGAATCGACACCTTGCATACAGAAATGCTATGATAAGCACGTGTAAAACTCACAAGGCTGCGGACGTGAAGTGATACCTCATGGAGACCTTCCTACAAGTCATTGGGTATGGTGGCTGTGTGGAGTGGCCTCCACGCTCACCTGACCTGACCCCATTGGACTTCTTTCTGTGAGGTCACATCAAACAGCAAGTGTATGCGCCCCCCCACCCCCTCCACCAACATTGCAGGACCTACGACGACTTATCACAGATGCTTGTGCAAACGTGTCACCTTCCATATTGCACAACGTGCAGCAAGATACAGTATGCTGTCCAGATGTGCATTGCAGCTGACGGTGGCCACTTTGAGCATCAAAGTTAAATGAGCGCCATATGCGTTTTGGTGGGAGTCATGTGTTTCATATCAGCATTTCTGTATGCAAGGTGTCGATTCGTATTGAATTGATGATGCCCTACAATTTTTTTTTTAATTCACTTGTTTCTCTATCTCGTTCTGTTTGAGATAAAAATGCTAACTCCGTTGTTTTCTACCAGGTGGCGCTATAGGTGGTTTTATTGCGTAGAGCATGGATACTTTACTATACCTAGACATAGCCTGCCGCCGTTCTCAAGTTAATGGCTGTGGACAGGATGTGGGTGGACACACTGTATACGCCCTTGATCATGAAGGGGTTAAACAGCATGACGATACTTAGAACAGAGGCATCTGAGGAACTGTCAGAGCTGAAGACCTTACCCACTATCCCATCGTACAGGCTTGCCCTGATGTACGAACACCTCATTACACCAAAACGTCCAATGGTGATTAAGGAATAACCAGGCTGCAGATTTCTATAATTAAAGGGAATCTGTCAGCTTTTTTTTTTTTGCTATGCAAGCTGAAGCTAGCATGATGCAAGGGTTAACACAAAGTTCAGGCATTCCTGTTTAGTCACAGTCCAATCTTTAGCTTTTTTGCTATCTTTGTTTAAGCAGTAGGACCCCCTTATTACAGGACTAGAAAGTCACATGCACTGCAGTACAACACGCCCCCTACTGGGATTGATACCTCACTATCAATGTTCAATCTCTATTGAGAACCTGATGTGGGCGAGGAGAGCTCTCTGAATTATGTTACATGACTAAGGGGTACTTCTCACATAGCGAGATCGCTGCTGAGTCTCAGGTTTTGTGACGTACCAGTGACCTAATCAGCGATCTCGCTGTGTGTGACACACAGCAGGGACCTGGCCCCTGCTGTGAAATTGCTGATCGTTACGCACTGTTCTGGTTCATTTTTTGCTGGTTGGTCTCCCGCTGTGCAGCATACATCGGCGTGTTTGATGGCGGGAGACCAACGATCACCGACTCTGTAAGCAGCGTAGGCTGGTAACCAGGGTAAATATCTGGTAACTACACGAGTCATTGGTGGCTGGTCACTGATTGACAGCTCATTAGCAACTCTAGCGATGTACCAGCGATCCTGACCAGTTCGTATCGTGGTCGGAATCGCTGGTACGTAGTTTAGTCAGACGGTACCCTAAGGCTGAAAATTCAGATTGTGTCAGAACTGCTGCACCCAGTAATCTAAGTGATGCATGGTTGGATTCAGAATCTCCTTGCCTACATAAAGCTGCTCTGAGGTAGTAAAAACCTGCTGACAGATTCCCTTTTAAGGTACCTATTAAGTCATCAGAACAGCGTTTTTATGCCCATAATCTTAGTTTCTCATGCCTGATCCTAATGACAAGTTCTTGAAGGGTACATTCCCACTATCCAGTTTATTTTAGATGCAGTGTCTTCTCTCCTGCAGAGACATGTGTGCTCTGCAGGAGAACGCATGGTCCATGCCCATGATTAGGAGTCTTGGTGCTGTTGACTTTCACTGTGCTCACCCCGCTGAGAACACTTGCGTCTCCCCAAGCATAAATTGACATACTGCGGCTCGGAAAGCTGCGCTGCTTGTCCGTTTACGCTGCGGGAAAAAAAAAAGCAGTGGGCTTAGGATTTCTATAAATCCCATCCATTGTGCTTTTACTCTACAACGCCTTTTGGACGGTGAAGATACTGCTTTCAAAACACTTGTGACATTGATCGTGGGAACGTACTCTAAATAAGCAGATCCTTACTTTGTGGGTAGACCACCTTTTTAAGTAATGGTAAAAATGTAATGCCATTAATCAATATTAATGGTTAGGTACAGTTTTGTTTTTTTTTGTTTTTTTTATTTTCAACTTGTGGATGGGATTGAGAGTAAAGTCAGTCTTTGCTGATGACACCAAACTATGTAGGATATTAAAAACTAACCTTGATGGTACAATATAGAAAACAATGTGGATAAGATGTCAGAATGGGTAGTCACTTGGCAAATGAGATTTAATGTTGATAAATGTAAAGTAATGCACCTAGGACTAAGTAATCCTATAACTGCGTATACATTAAATGGAAGTAAACTCGGGACTACAGAACAGGAGCAGGACTTGGGTATTCTCATTACAAATAAGCTGAGCAGCAGCACTCAATGTCAAGCAGCAGCTGCTAAGGCAAACAAGATTTTAGGGTGTATAAAAAAAGAGATTAGATCCCGTGATCCCAACGTATTTTTACCCCTCTATAAATCACTTGTAAGACCACACCTGGAATATGGGATTCAGTTTTGGGCTCCACATTTTAAAAAGGACATTCAGACATTAGTTCAAAGATGGGCAACTAGACTACTACAAGGAATGGAAGGCCTCCCATATGATGACAGGTTGGAAAAGTTGATTTGTTTTAGCTTAAAAAACAAAAAAAACCCCAAATAAAAATAATAGTCTCAGGAGTTCTGATTTATATGTATAAATATATATGTGGTCAATATAAAGGAAATACTAAGGACCAGGGGGGCACGCACTGCGAGTGGAAGAAAGGCGATTCCGGTATTTAAATAGGAAAGGGTTCTTTACAGTTAGAGTATTCCACAATCTGACCTACCACAAGAGGTAGTAATGGCAGATACTATAACAACTTTAAAAAAGGCGGGATGATTTCCTCAGTACACACAACTTTGTTTATAAATGATTTCGAGACAAAATATATAATTGGTGGAGGTAGGTAGAACCAGATGAACCGAGGTTGTGTTTTTTTTTTTTTTTTTTTTTATTGTTCCTTTAACCTATGTAACCTATAGAAGACCAAATTTTGTCCTTTTTTTTTTTCCCCTTTTGGCTTATTTGCTTATAGTCATGTGTTGCATGCTGCTTGGCTTGAATTTCAGTAAAGGCCGCTTTACACGCAGCGACATCGCTAACAAGATGTCTTTGGGGTCACTGAATTCGTGACGCACATCCGGCCTCGTTAGCGACGTTGTTGCGTGTGAAACGCACGAACGACCGTTAACGATCAAAATTACTTACCTGATCGTTGACGCGTTCCTTTCCTGATTATCGTTGCTGTTGCAGGACGCAGGTTGTTAGTCGTTCCCGAGGCAGCACAAATCGCTATGTTTGCACCGCAGGAACTAGGAACATCACCGTACCTGTGGCCGCCCGCAGTGAGGAAGGAAGGAGGTTGGCGGGATGTTTCTGCCCCTCCGCTTCTATTGGACGGCCGCTTAGTGACGTTGCTGTGACGCCGAATGAACCGCCCCCCTTAGAAAGGAGACGGTTCGCCGGCAACAGCGACGTCGCTAGGCAGGTAAGTATGTGTGACGGGGTCTAACGAGATTGTGTGCCATGGGCAGCGATTTGCCTGTGGTACACAACCGACGGGGGCGGGTGCGATCGGCAGCAATATCGCTAGCTATGTCGCTGCGTGTAAAGCGCCCTTAAGTTGCACGCTTCTGGGCCTGTTTCGCTAAGTTTTGTCCTACGCATGTTTTTTATCCTTTGTGTATTGGCAAAACACAAAATAAATAGGAAAAAAAATACCAATTGGACAAAATGTCACACAACACCCTAAAAATGGTCCGGACAAAATTGTTGACACTCAACTTAATATTTGGTTGCACACGCTTTGCAATTAATAACTGCAATCAATTGCTTCTTATAATGACTGAACAGTACCGTGCCCATTACTCTAATTGATCAGGTTAGGCACTATCACTGGGCCAAGTCATTTATTGGGCAATTTGGCTTCCCCCCCCCCCCCCCCCCAAATACAGCCAGCCATAAGTGGAGCGTCTCTGAAAGTGTTTGGGTTTGGGGTTTGTTTTTTGGGGGTTTGTTTGTCTCCTCCTCCTTCTATCCTCACACTACATCTGAACATGTTGTAACCCCCAGTGAGAGCCATTCAGAGACTGCAAGTGGCTCTCACTAGGATGCAGATTTACATCAATCACTGAAGGGAGCCTGCACTGTCGGATGTTTCATGAACAACAAGAGCACCCGCAATACTCTGCCGCTGCCAAGGACTGAGAGTACCTTAGCACCACGATCGAGCAGTGGCGAACACTTGCTCATCATTAATCACTTCATGTAACCATCAATGAGTTTCTTATATCTCTGAACTGGAATTCTGGTGTCTTCTCTCAACAGCAATTTTAAGATCTCTTCACAGGTGTTCAATAGCATTTAGTTCTGGACTCATCATTGCTGGCCACTTCAGAACTCTCCAGTGATTTTGATTCCATCCATTTGTTGGAGCTTCTTGAAATAGATTTGGGGTCATTATCCTGTTTAATTGTCCCGTGACCTATGATGCAAACTCTTCTTTCTGACACTGAGCACTACATTGCAACCCAAAAATTTGTCAATCTTTAGATTTCATGATGCCTTGCTCCCAGTGTCTCAGGCAGCAAAATACTTCAAAATATCTTCGGACCTCCACAAAACAGTGTTTTTTTTTTGTTTTTTTTTTTTATTTTAGGCCTCATTCCATTTTGATAAACAGTAGAATTATGTTCTTTACTAAAAAGCTTTATCTTGGTCTCCTGTCCATAAGCTGATTTCCCAGAAGAATAAGTGGCTTATGCCATGTATATTTTGGCAAATTGTAGTGGAACGGTCTGTCAACAGTGGGGTCCTTCCTGGTCTCCTGCAATAGCATTTCATTTAAATATTAACAGATAGTTCTCACTGACACTGATGTACCGTGAGCATGCAGAACAGCTTGATTTTCCTATGTTCCTTTTGATACATGTGCCAACATTTCTTGTTTGCACCACCCTAGACAAAGCTTCCAGAAAGCAACACATGTATGGTGAGCTTAAGTTTTTGTTTTTTTTTCTGATTGTCCATCTGGAGTATCCTGCGTCGCAACATTTAATCAATTTTTCTCCAACGTCCATGTCCAGAGGGACAAGGTAAAGTGCCATGTGTTGTAAACTTCTTTATTGCTGCGCACCATGGACAAATGAACATCAAGATCTTTGGATATGGACTTGTAACCTTGAGATATTAGATATTTTTCATCAATTTTGGTTCTCAAGTCCTCTGTTATTTGTTCTCCATGCTTACTGAGGCGCACACAATGCAAAGACTGAATCAGCTTTTCCACTTTTTATACAGCTTAGAGTATGATTTTTCATAATGTCCATACCTATTTGCCACAGGTGAGTTTGAATGAGCATCGAATGCTTGAAGCAAAGTTGCTTAACTACAACTTTAAAAATAAAAAAGTGCCAACAATTTTGTCCTGCCCATTTTGGGGGTTTTGAGTGAAAATATGTACAATTTTCTTGTTTTTTGCCAACACTTTAGGCTGTGACTGTAGCAGTAAAATGTACAGTGCTGGGCTTATATAAAAGTTACTGTTCACAGCGGTTATTTCATCCAACATGGCAAGTGCACCTCGGGCCCATATATAAATCAGCTGCAATTTCATAAAGCTTTAAGCTTTCTTGATGTCATTTCCTGTTTCAACCCTTCTGTTTAATTTTACATTGTCCTGATGACCTCACATCCAGTTTTTAGATGTGCGCACCAAAAACTTACTGTGTGAACATGCCTGCGGATTTGAAGCATTTTTTCATCACAACATTGAAATCCATCGGTGGAAAAACACTGCAAATCTGATCCAATAATTGACATGCTGTAGTTTTTTTTTTTTTTTTCCTTTTCTGCATCAAAATCTGCCCCAAATCTGCAAGGAAAAATAAATGCAGCGTTGGCACAGCACTTCAGAAATCTCAGATTTTGAGGGCTTCAGGAGAGACATGCAAATTTTGATGCAGGTTTTTTTTTTTCTTAAAAAGCATCAAAAACCACTGTGCGCACAGGGCCTTAAGGGTTCAAGTCAAAAACCTTACATATTTCCTGGCAAACACTTTTTTTTTTTTTTTATTACTGAAATGATAGGTTTTTTTTTTTTTTTTTTTTTTTTGTCATCTGAAGGAAGAACTAGAGGCAGGTATCTTGCTGCCGGTTCTTCCTGAAACGACAGTGTATGTTCACACATTGGAGGTTTTTTTTTTTCGTGTGTTTTTATCCCTTGCACCAAAAACCAGTGATGGCAAGAAAATGCTGGGTACAATCCACGTATTTAAGTCTTGTTTCTTTTCTCGCCTTTTCATTGGGGGGGACACACAGTGGGTATTATGATGTCTCCAGGGAGGCGTGACACTAGATTTGCAAAAGTGTTAGCTCCTCCTCCCACAGCATATACCCTAGCTAGGCAGGAAACTAGCTCAGTTTTTTCTAGTGTCAGCAGGGAGGCTGACATGTCTGGACTGAGCTCCACCAGAGGTGCCTCAGACCAGCTTATTTTTTTATTTTTAAATTTTATTTTCTTTTTCTTATTCATTATATTTTTGATAGGGGCAATACCAAGGTGCCTTGCCACCCCCGTTCCCCCCCCACCCCCCGTGTACGGGCAGAGGAAACCTGGCATGCACAAGCCGTCAGTCTTCCCTCGCGTCCAAGTGTTCGGGTCTGCGTACCCCTCCAGGCTCCCTGGAAGCACCTCACACCAAGGTAGCTCCAGAGGGCTAGCAGAGCCGAGGACCTGCTTCAGCCTTGAGCCAAAGATGTGTCCTGAGATCCCCGCATCAATCACCGACGCGTCTTCAGACTGAGCCAGGAGCAAGTAGGGAGACAAGTCATCCGTGCCCTGCATCCAAACCGCCGCCTGGAAAGGTGCCGGTGGGGCAATGCAGGCCGTGATCCCGGGGAGCATCATTAATTTAGTCCCCGGCTTCTGCCTGCATTCTAGCAACGCCCCCTCTCACTGCTCTGGAAGCCGCTCCCTCACTCAGGAGCAGCTCCTTTCCGATTGGCCGTCACACTTGGTCCCAGCCCTGAGACCAATCAGCCTCCGGGGGCCATCTCTCTCCTCCAGGCTGCCAGGAAAACTAGACACTATTTTCCACGTGGGGAGCAGACACGGGGGAGATCACCTCCTTACCTATGCACTTCTGCAGCACTATATACCGCTACGCTCAGCGGTATATCGCTGTCTCTCTAGCGGTGTGTGCCTGCTGGTCTGAAGTTTCTTGCTGGGCTCCCTTTTCCTGGTTCACGGCTGTTTGGTGAACAGCTGGATGAAATCATTAAAGAAGCTACTGGCGGGAAGAGTACTTCCATGCCACAAACCAAGACCAGGAAACCCGCCCAGGGTAGGAATCAATCGAGGTTTCGTTCCTTTCGTTCCTCCAACTGGTCATCCTCTAAGCCAGGGGTGGGGAACCTTTTTACTGCCGGGGGCCATTTGGAAAATTCTACCAACCTTCGGGGGCCGCACAAAATCATCAACTTGAAAATGACCCGGCTATAATTGGTCAAACAATTAATTAACTCACCCCTATACCCCTACTGTGGCGGCCAGAGCTGATTCTCTTTGGTGCGCTGTGATGTTTGCGTCTCACAACTGCTTTTCCAGGTTTGTCTTTGTTTGATGCGCAGATTGGTAAATCATATATATTACACAGGAGACACTGTACATACACACACCGCTCTGACACACTGGCCGTATACTGCACACAGCCTTCACACAGTTGTCATATTGTACACTACCCATGACACACACTGGCCATATATAGTACACATGCACAGGAGATACTGTATACTACACACAGCACTCACATGCGGTATACAGGACACACACATAAGCCATACACAGCACTCAACAAGCCAAAAAGTTCTGCATGTAAACATGTGCACACCAGGAATTAGATATACCAATAAACCTTACAATATGAAACTTTATTAAGTTATAAACACAGCACACACACACGCCGTATACACAGCACACACACAGCTCACACACGCCGTAAACACAGCACACACACAGCACACACGCCGTATACACAGCACACACACAGCACACACACGCCGTATACACAGCACACACACAGCACACACACGCCGTATACACAGCACACACACAGCACACACACGCCGTATACACAGCACACACGCCGTATACACAGCACACACGCCGTATACACAGCACACACACACGCCGTATACACAGCGCACACGCCGTATACACAGCACACACACACGCCGTATACACAGCGCACACACACGCCGTATACACAGCGCACACACACGCCGTATACACAGCGCGCACACACGCCGTATACACAGCGCACACACGCCGTATACACAGCGCACACACACGCCGTATACACAGCGCACACACGCCGTATACACAGCGCACACACACGCCGTATACACAGCGCACACACGCCGTATACACAGCGCACACACGCCGTATACACAGCGCACACACGCCGTATACACAGCGCACACACGCCGTATACACAGCGCACACACGCCGTATACACAGCGCACACACGCCGTATACACAGCGCACACACGCCGTATACACAGCGCACACACGCCGTATACACAGCGCACACACGCCGTATACACAGCGCACACACGCCGTATACACAGCGCACACACGCCGTATACACAGCGCACACACGCCGTATACACAGCGCACACACGCCGTATACACAGCGCACACACGCCGTATACACAGCGCACACACGCCGTATACACAGCGCACACACGCCGTATACACAGCGCACACACGCCGTATACACAGCGCACACACGCCGTATACACAGCGCACACACGCCGTATACACAGCGCACACACGCCGTATACACAGCGCACACACGCCGTATACACAGCGCACACACGCCGTATACACAGCGCACACACGCCGTATACACAGCGCACACACGCCGTATACACAGCGCACACACGCCGTATACACAGCGCACACACGCCGTATACACAGCGCACACACGCCGTATACACAGCGCACACACGCCGTATACACAGCGCACACACGCCGTATACACAGCGCACACACGCCGTATACACAGCGCACACACGCCGTATACACAGCGCACACACGCCGTATACACAGCGCACACACGCCGTATACACAGCGCACACACGCCGTATACACAGCGCACACACGCCGTATACACAGCGCACACACGCCGTATACACAGCGCACACACGCCGTATACACAGCGCACACACGCCGTATACACAGCGCACACACGCCGTATACACAGCGCACACACGCCGTATACACAGCGCACACACGCCGTATACACAGCGCACACACGCCGTATACACAGCGCACACACGCCGTATACACAGCGCACACACGCCGTATACACAGCGCACACACGCCGTATACACAGCGCACACACGCCGTATACACAGCGCACACACGCCGTATACACAGCGCACACACGCCGTATACACAGCGCACACACGCCGTATACACAATACATACACAGCACACACGCAGTATACACAGCACACGCACATGCCGTATACACAACAGATGCTGGACATTGAAGTCACAAATACATTTGATATATGGTGGTATATATTAGATATAAACACACTTAGCGCAGATATAAGTACCTGCTCCTTAGTTGCCCTGTAAGATCAGGTGCAGCACAAGTGATGGATGCAGCAGCTCAGCTCAAGGGCTGGCTTCATTCTCGTCTTTTCTCTCCAAGAAAAGACCTGCTAGCCATGAACAGCCGAGCACAGAACGGGACTGTGAGAGGTAGAACGCACGGCACTATACAGCCTTCTATGTCCCGTGCAGGCCCCTCCCCCATCACTCTGATTCTAGCTGCAATCTCACAGGGAGCATGTAAGAGCAAGAGGGAGGAAGTCCCACCCCCAGTGCTGTCTGCCGGCAATAGACAAGATGAGCGGCTGCCCGAGCACCGCAGCCACCGAGAATCTGCTCCAGTGCCCCGGGGGCCACAGAAAAGGTCATTGCGGGCCGCATACGGCCCGCGGGCCGGAGGTTCCCCACCCCTGCTCTAAGCCTTCCGCCTCGTCCGCTAACTCAGCCAAGGATCAGAAATCCAACTGGCGCCCAAAAGCGCGTCCGCAGAAGACCGCAGGAGGTTCTGCCACTAAGGCAGCTTCCTCATGACTCTCGGCCCGCTCCAGCCACGTCCTTAGTCGGTGGCAGGCTCTCCCACTTTGGCGACGCTTGGTTAAAGCAAGTCTCCGATCAGTGGGTGAGAGACATCATATCTCACGGCTACAGGATAGAATTCTCTTCCAGCCCTCCAAACAGATTTTTTCTCTCAACTCCCCCCTGCTCCAAGGCCGCCGCCTTCTCGCAGGCCGTGGCGTCCTTGCAGCCAAACGGAGTGATTGTCCCAGTTGCCGCTCAGGAACGGTTCAGAGGTTTTTACTCAAATATCTTCCTAGTTCCAAAAAAGGACGGTACCTTCCGGCCCATCCTGGATCTCAAGCTTCTCAACAAACATGTCCGGGTGCGGCATTTTCGCATGGAGTCTCTGCGATCAGTCATTGCCTCTATGACCCAAGGGGAGTTCCTGGCGTCCATCGACATCAGAGATGCCTATCTACATGTGCCAATCGCAGTGTCACATCAGCGTTGGTTACGTTTTGCGATAGGAGAGGATCATTTCCAATTCGTGGCTCTCCCCTTCGGGTTAGCCACGGCCCCTCCGGGTATTCACCAAGGTCATGGCGGCAGTGATTGCGGTCCTGCACCTCCAGGGGTTAGCAGTGCTTCCTTATCTGGACGACCTTCTGGTCAAGGCTACATCCAGCGCAGACTGTAGCGGAGTGTTTCGCTCACTCTCGCCACCCTAGCCCAATTCGGGTGGATTGTCAATCTTCCCAAATCCACTCTGACTCCGACCCAGAGTCTCACGTACCTAGGGATGCAGTTCGAGACTTTGCCGGCACTTGTGAAGTTGCCCTTAGACAAACAGCTGTCACTCCGGTTGGCGGTGCGCTCTCTCCTGAGGCCCCGCCGTTATACCCTCAGGCGTCTGATGCATGTGCTGGGTCAAATGGTGGCCTCCATGGAGGCGGTTCCCTTTGCCCAGTTCCATCTGCGTCCTCTGCAGCTGGACATTCTCCGCTGTTGGGACAAGCGGCCTTCCTCCTTACAGAGGTTAGTGGCTCTGTCGCCACGGACCAGGAGCTCTCTTCAGTGGTGGCTTCGACCCCTCTCCCTGTCCCAAGGGCGCTCCTTCCTGACTCCGTCCTGGGTGATTCTCACCACGGATGCCAGCCTATCTGGCTGGGGAGCGGTACATCTCCACCACAGAGCACAGGGCACTTGGACTCCGTCCGAGTCAGCCCTTTCAATCAATGTGCTGGAAACCAGAGCTGTGCTTCTAGCTCTCCTAGCCTTTCACCACCTGTTGGCGGGCAGGCACATTCGAGTCCAGTCAGACAACGTGACAGCGGTTGCCTACATCAATCACCAAGGCGGGACACGCAGCCGCCTGGCAATGTTGGAGGTCCAACGCATTCTTCAATGGGCGGAGGACTCCAAGTCCACCATATCCGCAGTCCACATCCCTGGCGTAGAAAACTGGGAGGCAGATTATCTCAGCCGTCAATCCGTGGACGGTGGCGAGTGGTCCCTGCACCCGGCAGTGTTTCAGTCAATCTGCCGCAAGTGGGGCACTCCGGACGTGGACCTAATGGCATCCCGTCACAACAACAAGGTTCCGGTTTACGTGGCTCGCTCCCACGATCCTCAGGCCTTCGCCGCGGACGCTCTGGTTCAAGACTGGTCCCAGTTTCGTCTGTCCTACGTGTTTCCCCCTCTAGCTCTCTTGCCCAGAGTCCTGCGCAAGATCAGAATGGAGGGCCGTCGAGTCATCCTCATTGCACCGGACTGGCCCAGGCGAGCTTGGTATTCGGACCTGCTCCAACTGTCTGTGGAGATGCCGTGGCATCTTCCGGACCGTCCAGACCTGCTCTCGCAAGGTCCGTTTTTCCGCCCGAATTGTGCGGCACTCAAATTGACGGCGTGGCTCTTGAGTCCTGGATTTTGACGGCTTATGGTATTCCTCCTGAAGTAATCTCCACTATGACTCGGGCCCGTAAGTCTTCCGTCAAGATCTATCACAGGACTTGGAAAATTTTCCTGTCCTGGTGTCGCTCTTCCGGCCATTCTCCTTGGCCATTCTCGTTGCCGACCCTTCTATCTTTTTTACAGTCTGGTCTGCAGCTAGGACTGTCCCTCAACTCTCTCAAGGGACAAGTCTCAGCTCTATTAGTGCTGTTCCAGCGGCGTCTCGCCCGGCTGGCTCAGGTCCGCACCTTCATGCAAGTTGCGTCTCACATCATTCCGCCTTATCGGCGGCCCTTGGATCCCTGGGACCTTAACTTGGTCCTCACGGTATTGCAGAAACCCCCTTTCGAGCCCCTTAGGGAGGTTTCTTTGTATCGTTTTTCTCAAAAGGTGGCCTTTCTAGTTGCCATAACTTCTCTCAGGAGAGTCTCTGATTTGGCTGCGCTCTCCTCGGGAGTCACCTTTTTTGGTTTTTCACCAAGACCAGGTAGTTCTCCGTCCGACCCCGGACTTTCTTCCTAAGGTGGTCTCTCCCATTCCACCTTAACCAGGATATTTCCTTGCCTTCTTTCTGTCCGGCCCCTGTTCATCGCTTTGAGAAAGCGCTGCATACTCTAGATCTGGTGCGTGCTCTCCGGATCAATGTGTCTCGCACCGCTGCGCTTAGGCGGTGCACCTCTTTTTGTGCTAACCACAGGGCGGCGCAAGGGTCTCTCTGCTTCTAAGCCGACCTTGGCCCGTTGGATTAGATCGACCATTTCGGACGCCTACCAGAGTACTCAGGTGCCTCCCCCGCCGAGGATCAAAGCACACTCGACCAGAGCTGTCGGTGCCTCTTGGGCTTTTAGGCACCAGGCTACGGCTCAACAAGTCTGTCAGGCTGCCACTT
>NW_027444609.1:12500-20203 GCF_048569485.1 Anomaloglossus baeobatrachus | reverse complement strand
TTTCTGACTTAAAAAAAAATAAAATAAAATAAAAACCAGTGATCAGATTAGCCACCCTTTTCAATAATTGTCATAAGATTGCCATCCATAGAGTATTAGCTTCTCCAACTGATCAACTTTTTTGGCAGCACCAACCACAGCCTTCCAGACATTGTTCAGAGAGGTCAACTGTTTTCCTTCACCAAAAATCTCCTCCTTTTTAAGACTGGCTCATAAGTTCTCAATAGGGTTTAAGTCCAGTAAGAAAGGGGGCCAGATCATTATTCTTTCATTTTTAAGGCTATTACTGGCTAGCCAAGCGTGAACGGAGCATTGTCCTAAATATAAATTGTGATATTATTGAAAAATACGAACTTTTAACTGTAATACTGCTTGAAGGAGGTGTCTGCTAAACACTATCAGAAGATTTGGGAGTTTATTTTGAGTCCATCTTCAATCCAAAAACATCTCATCTTTAATAATATCAGCTCATAGCAGTACCTCACCTCCACTTTGCTGATGTCTGAGTTGGAGTAGACGTCTGTGCTAGTTAATAATCCAGCTATTTCCCCATCCATTTGGTCCATCAAGAGTTGTCACCTCATCTGTCCATAAAACTTTTGAAAAATCTGTCTTGAGATATTTCTTGGCTCGGTCTTGATGTTTCTCCTTTTGTGTCTTGTTCAGTAGTGCTCGGTTTCAGCCTTTCTTACTTTGGCCATGTCTCTCGGTACTGAACACCTTGTATTTCTGGGCACCACAGGATGTTACAGTTTTAGACTATGACGTATAATGGGTTTCTGGTCACTTCCAGTTTATTCTTCTCATATCTTTGGCAGTTAATGTACATTTTTGTTTTCTCAACTTTTGATGTCACCCCCAATAACTAAGCAATTTGAAGTTTCACCTTTTGTGATTTACAGTGTGCAGTGTTTAGTATTTGGCCATGTGCTGTATATTGCACGTGTTTGTTTTATCAAGTCCCCGTTTGTACCATGTCTGATTCCTTATCAGATGCACAATTTCTCGTGAATTGAAAACTTTTGCTACTTGCATTAACTTGCAATGTTTAATCAGTTTAGTGATTACACTGTAGATTGCGATAGTGAGTCTAATCTTAAAACTATATTAATGGAACATGGAAGTATAAATATTCAAGTTATAATATTTTTGTTTTTCCTCTAACATGACCAATATCCAGAAAAATGAAAATACCGTATTTTTCGTTTTATAAGACGCACCCCAAATTTAGAGGAACGGGGAATAAAAAAAAATAATTTTTCATGTTAAATTGAGGGTCCGTCTTATAATCCTAGTGCATCTTCATCCTAATGCTCACCAGGGGGGAGCGGTGGTGGTGAGGCAGATCAGGAACATCACAGGAGGCAGGGTCGGCGATGCTGCAGGCTCAGAGGAGGGGGTGTTTTGCTTCAAGATGGTCGGCGATACTGTGGTCTTGGGGGTGTCGCAGTGGCGGGCATCATTGATCTACTGGCGGGCTGTGGAGGTGTCCAAGCAGTGGAGCGACTTAGGAGGGTCACGGGATGGAGTGACTCGGCGGCAGGTGCCTTTGATCTGACTGCGGGCTCTGTTAAATCACCTGCAGTTGACATGATGGACTTCAAGAAAATGGCCGTGGAGGCGGTGTGTGCGCAGATAGGACTCTGCGGCCATTTTCTTGAAGTTCCTTTCGTCAATCTGCGCATTCGCTGCCTCCGCTGCCATTTTCGTGAAGTCAATTGCGTCATCCACAGGCATTTCAATGGCGTTGCAATCAGATCAATGCCCCCGCTGCTCAAACACCCCATCCTGTGACCTCCTTAGCTGTTCCACTGCTCCACCAAGCCCTCAGTATCGCTGACCCTGCCTTCTATGGCCCCACTCGACCACCGCCACTCTGGTAAGCCATATCCAGATTGTAAGATGCAAACCCATTTTACCCCCAGTTTTGGCGGAAAAAAGTGCGTCTTATAACTTGGAATACGGTACTGTTCCCTGCCTTAATTTATTCATAAGCTCCTCTCCAAAATAAATTGTAACAAATCAAGTTATTGTTTCTTTCACTCAGCAATATGTACGTATACCAAATAGTAGCATTGAGGTACATAACCAGATAGTGCGTCACCATCCCTCTAGTGTCTGCCCATTATTTATTAATTGGGAGCTCACAGGATATTATATCACTTAATATCTCCAGTTAGTTTAGCAAAAAAATAGTAAATACTGTTAGATCTTATCTAAAGAACTCCTCTTTTCAATACGTAAATGTCCATTGGCCATGCTGACCTTTTTAAGGGAGCCCAACAAGAGCTTGCCTTAGAGAAGAGGTTGCTAATAGCCAGAACATTACATTAATTAATGTTACATTTTGACTTTTTATGGGGACCTTTCTCTGATTTAAGATCCAAAGCAATATTGTTAACATTTCAAGTATGATCCAGGTTTATTTTGCACTCTTTAAATAAATGCCAATCTTGTTTTTCAGTCGCAAAACTGGGCATTATACGATGAACCACGGAAACATGAACAGTGCTCTAGATAAAGTAATGTTTAACCGATCGGGATCACAAGACTCGTTAGATGAACTGTCACTTGATGAGTACTGGACTGAAGTAGAGAACATTAAGAAGAGTTCAGATAATACTCAAGATGAACAGCGTGTTGTGGTTAAAGAGCCTGATGGTAAGTGATTATTAAGGTTAACAAGCTTGACGTCCGATTTACCCCAGCAATGCTTTTGCTTCTTGTTTTCTTTAGGATCTCTTATCTTGATCTTGTATTTGTAAGATACGTTTTAGTCTTCAATGAGTGAAATTTGATTTTGTGCATAAAGATTTACATTAGAGTGTACAATATAATACAAGAACCAGAAAGTGGGCTTTTATACTGTTTATTTTAAGCTATTGACTATGTTGCATTTGACATTTCTAGAGGGTGAGCTGGAGGAGGAATGGCTCAAAGAAGCTGGATTGTCCAATTTATTTGGAGAGAGTTCAGCAGACTCTCAAGACAGCATGGTGTTCCTATCTACTTTAACAAAGACTCAGTCAGCAGCTGTCCAGAAACGAATCGATACGTTCTCGCAGACCATGAGGATGAAAAACAAACACCATCAGATTCCTGATGTCCGAGATGTGTTCAGGCAACCAGCAAGCTCACAGGACAAAGTATGTAGAAGCAAGGAAACTTAGATCTCCATATCTGTAAATGATTCTCATCAATAAAGTGCTTTAAGTTAACGTTTGCTAATAAATTCCCTAGTTCATAATATAAAGGTGAAGGATTCCATAATTTAAATGGTGTAAAAATGTTACCTTCAAAAGTGTTGTCCAGACCTCAACCAATCCATCCATAGGATAGGTAATCGATATGACATAGGTGGGAGTGTCAGGCATTAGACCTTCACCGATCAGCTGAAAATTGCTACCGCAGTGGCCAGTAATCAATGAATAGCTCTGCTGTGCTCCACATCATACAGCTTTGTTCCAGTTGTGGTTTTCAGGTGATCGTTGGAATTGCTGATGTCAGTCCTTCACTGATTTATTTATTTCACTCACTTAAATAGCGCTCGTATATTTGTCCATTCATTCTTTTTTCAACTTTATAAGTTTGGCACTGCCATATAAAACCATAAAAACCAGCCCTAGAACATGATGTTCCCACCTCAAATCTTCACTGTTGGTATGGTGTTTTGGGGTGATATGCAGTGCCTTTTGGCCTCCAAACATGACGTGTATCATGAGACCCAAAGAGTTCAATTTTGATCTCCTCTGACGAGACTCTTAGTATTTTACAGGCTTGTTGAACAACATACAGTGATTTACAGTGCAAATAAAACTGCATGTTTTAATGCAAATTGTTTTTGTGCAATTTTAAAGACTTTTTATTGTTTCATGTTACTCGACTGTTATATTGACTTTTAGTCTAGTGGAAATGGAAATGTCATTTAACACTATTGACAATGCTTGTCTTTTAAGGACTTGTTTCCACTTTGCATGAGAATGAGTCCTAGAAACAAGGTGGTATTGAGATTGTTAGGGCAAGTCGTAAACTTCAAACTGAGTTGTATAAACTTATTAAAAACATTTCAGTACTGTCCAGTAATGGAATACATATATAACATTATGTTTGAGATCTGCTACTGAAAAAAAGTAGTTATTTTTCCATCTATATAAATAATCTGCTGTTGGTTTTAGGCTGAAGACTTGAATGGATTTCAATCTACAGTAAAAAGCAAAGTAACAAGTGAAGTGCTACATGAAAAATCTGAAGGTATGTGATTGTTTTTACATCCCTATATTTCCGGTTCACAATAAAAATGATCATAGCAACAACAATACACCACCCTTGGGAAGAAAGGAACAGGGTAAGGTTGTTGGAGTTGTAGTAAATTTGGATCCATTTTAAAGAAAAAGTTCCCTTACAGATCTGGTAGTGTGTCTATTCCTTTGTGCAGAGCATCTTGACCTTGGAGATGCTCTTCGGCGCCATCCTTGATAATGAACTAGCAGCTTGGTCACTATACTGGAGTCCAGGTTGGTTCTGGGAGGTGCTGGTTACTCAGCTGTTCCATCTTCCGGGTAATTGCTCAGGCCTCTTTACTGAGCATGCTCCCCTAGAAGTCTGCCCATTGTATTCTCTGGCTCTGCTGTGTTGCTGTAGCTTGTGTCTACTAGTATTCTGATCTTGTTATCCTTACCCCGGACTGTTATCGGACATCCCTCTGCCTGCTGCCTATTCCTGTTGTACTTGCCTTACTCTGACCCCGGACCGTTATCTGACTTCGTCTATGCTTACTCCCTTTTACTACTACGTGCTCTTCTGGTATTATGACCCTCGGATTGACCCCTGACTTCATCTCTGTTTACCCCTTATGATTATATGTGACCTCATGTTACCAGACCCTGTCTCCCCTGACTACTCTTCCGTTTATACAACTCTGTAAGGTAGTGATAAGCGTTACATTCGGTACTACACCAGTCTAGTGTGGTAGCCGAGAAGTTTATCTAGTATAAAGGAGTAATCAAATTGATGTCAATGATAGCCTACTGGTGGTGCAGCACAGTAGTTCACTAACTTTAAATCTCCCTTTCCTCCCTCCCACCTTGTAGGTAATTTCCTCAAGAAACGTTTGATATAGCGTGGTGTACACTTTTCTACATCTGTAGTCTTTTAAATATAGTTCGCTCAGAGACCTGAGTCTGTTGGACACTGATACAATCTGGTTCCTATATTTGCTTGATTACGTTTGGCACCAAACAACATTTGCATGTACGCTCCCTCCCACCGTAATCATTGTGGTAGGGTTTGAGCCCGACCTAGGTGTGATCGCTGAAATGATGCGAAATTATGTTCATCTGGCCGACAACTGTGGGGTCAAGAAGAAACTAATGATTCACCAAACAATGTGTGATACCACTGCTGACTTGCGGGAGGGACCTCCAGATGTGTCACTAATATCGGCTCCCGAGGCTTTCATCTCCGCACCCTGCTTTAAATGTTACTGAGACAACCTTTTCCCTTGCCAGAGTAACTGGATCGGGACACTGTCCCCTGTTAACTTAAGAGGTTTTCATCTCACCAGGTCACACGGCCCCCACATATGGCACTGGATGCAAATTCACATGTCCTCTCCCTTGCAGCTCTCACCTCTCTCAAGATGGCTGTCAAAATGCAGTCTAAATCAGGAAGAGTCATTTTACCATTACTCAACTTTCTGTCATCAAAGCATACTTTTGTCTCTTCTATCCTAAGTTCCAAAGAGGCTAAATAAGAGTATTAAAAAGAAAAACAGTGACCCCTGATGGCCGGTAGCAAGTACTGCAGGTCACAATGTTTTCAATGTCCAACCAGTAAAATGCCATATACATTGATATGAAAACATAACAGCAGCTGTAAAAAGATGAACATAAATGATGCTGCATACTTCCATCACTCACAATGTACCCAACACTTCGTTTATACGACCATACGGCAAGTCCAATTACATTGTACAAATAGCTTTAACCCCTTCACGACCTTTGGTGTAAGTTTACGTCGTGGTCAAGATACAGGTTCACGACCCGTGACTTAAACTTATGTCATGGTGACCGCTCGGGTAAACACCAGGCTCAACTGGAAAGCATTATATATATATATATATATATATATATATATATAGTTGCCTTATTCTGTCTGTCTGTCTGTCTGTCTTGCTCCAAAATTCTGTCGTTACCGCGACAAGCTTCTCATTGGCCGCTAGCCTCGCCTCGGCTCTGCCCCCCGCACGGATTGGCTGCTCACCCAGGCTCCGCCCCCCCGCACAGATTGGCCTCTCGCCCCGGCCCCCTGCACGCATTGGCAACTCAGCCACGCCCCGCCCCCCTCACGCATTGCACGCCCGCCCTGACCCCGCCCCCCACACGCATTCCCCCGAACCGACACGGAGCCCCGACTCCCAGGTGAGTGCTGTACCCCCGGGAGCCCACACCAGCGTACGCCGGCAACCCAGCCGACACATACCCTCGCATTGCTGGGGTTGCCGGCGCACGCTGGTGTGGGCTCCCGTGCGTGCGGGGGGCGGGGTACGCTGGTAAGCATGGTACACATCGGGTAATATTGTGTTGCATGGTTACCAGCGTACACCGGCTCCCGGTACACATGTGCAGAAGAGAGAAGACAGAGGTGAGCGCATCAAGGTCCTGCAGCGGCGGAACACACACACTCACACTCACACTCACACACCTCACACACACATCAGATACATCCAGTGATATCGCTTGCTTCTCGGCGGCGATACTGTGCGTGCAGTGACCTTCCAGGACCTGCCGGAGGATCACATGGCCGGAAGCATGTGGTTGTGAGTTTGTGAGCGCGTATGTGCGATATCGTCAATGTGTGTGTTCGTGTATGCGATCGGGTGTGTGCGTGTATGCGATCGGATGTGTGCGTGTCGGTAGAAGGCAGAGGAGCACGGCGTGCAGCACAGCTGCTGGGACTGCCCACCGGATGGCACAGGCAGAAGTGGGGTGTGAGTGTATGCGATCAGATGTGTGCGTGTATACTGTCTGATGTGTGACTGACTGTGCAGCATGATGGGGGGGTGCGCAGCATGGGGGATGGAGCACGATGGGGAGTGCGCAGCATGGGGGAATGGAGCACGATGGGGAGTGCGCAGCATGGGGGATGGAGCACGATGGGGAGTGCGCAGCATGGGGAGTGGAGCACGATGGGGAGTGCGCAGCATGGGGGATGGAGCACGATGGGGGGTGCGCAGCATGGGGGATGGAGCACGATGGGGAGTGCGCAGCATGGGGGATGGAGCACGATGGGGAGTGCGCAGCATGGGGGATGGAGCACGATGGGGGGGTGCGCAGCATGGGGGATGGAGCACGATGGGGGTGCACACCTCCCCCCAAAACACACACACGCACCCCACACCCACACCCACACAAACCGCGCAACACACAAAGCACCACACAGAGACAACACTGCAGATACACAGCGCTCCACAAACAACGCAACACACACAGCGCTCCACACAATCAACACCGCTCTCACACACCCCCACCCAGACAGCACCCAGAACATTTACAGCCTCTACACAAACACTTGGCAACTACACACAATATCTATATATATAACAAAAATCATACATTAACTACACAATAAATTCTAGAATACCCGATGCGTTAGAATCGGGCCACCTTCTAGTGTGTGTGTGTATATATATATATATATATATA
>NW_027444609.1:0-7500 GCF_048569485.1 Anomaloglossus baeobatrachus | reverse complement strand
TAGGCTATGTGCGCACTTACCGGATTTTGCCGCTGATTTTTTGCGGTTTTGCTGCATGTTTCGCTGCAGAAAATGTTCATAACATCTCTGCAGTGAATCACCAGCAAAACCTATGGGCAAAAAAATTCCTGTGCGCACTAGGTGGAATTTTACAGCTGCATGTTTTGCTGCGGGAATCCCGCAGCAAAAACAAGTGCATGTCAATTCTTTTCCGCACGTCACTGCGGGATTTCACTCCATTGACTCCAATGTTAATCATGAAATCCCGCAGGGAATAACGCAGGCAGCAAATTCTGTGCGGTTCACTGCGTTTTCCTGCGTTATTCCCTGCGGTATTTCGCGGTTTACCTCTGGTAATGTACATCGCCTGTCTGCGGTTTTGCAGGGAAGTGATGTCATTACAGGAAGAGGAAGCCAAGCAGAGAGTAAACACACACAGATCACACTCACACAGACATCACAGACATAGAACACAGACACAGACACATAGAACACACATAGAAAGCAAACGGAAATATAGAAAACAAAGCACGTGGGCTCCGCTGTATATTTACCGTCCAGCCGAGGTAAGCACACAGCGGCGGCCCGGTATTCTCAGGCTGGGGAGGGCGAGGGGCAGGGGCAGGGTTTAATGTCCCCCGCCTCACTCCCCCTCCCACAGCCGAGAATATCAGCCGCAGCTGCCCCGGGACTGTCGCATGCATTATGCGGCAGCACCGGCGTGTCCCCGGCTCTTCCTGCCGCCGTGTAGCAGTGGCAGTCAGGGTAATACAAGGGGTTAATGGTGGCGGATCGCCACCATTAACTCCAGGCTTGATCATGGCAGCGTCTGAGACAGCTGACATGATCAACCCGTAAGTAAAGTGAATAAAACACACAGAAAAATCCTTTATTTTAAATAAAACAAACAAGCCTCGTTAACCCTTTTATTAACCCCTCCCGAAACAAAGCTGCGACGTAATCCACAGCTCCAGCATAATCCACAGGTCCTGCGCTGCTTGCATCCAGCCGCGACTGACACAGACACAGCGCTGAATGAATGCAGCAGACAGCAGAGGTAATTACCGGTCATTTCCCACGGCTGGTAATGTGAACTCACTGCCGACCGTGGGAAATGCAGCGATCTGTCCTCTATCTGTCTGTCTGTCTATCTATCTATCCCTCTATCTATTCTTCTGTCTCTTTATCTATCTCTCTGAGTGAAATCACTTTTTTTTTCTTTTTTTTTCAATGTGCTTTATTGCATTGAATGCAATAAAGCACATCCCAACCCACACGCGGCAAAACCGCGAACAATACCGCGGTAAAACCGCGGCAAACCGCATGCGGTTTTCGGGTGCGGTTTGCCGCGGTTTTTTACCACGGGTGCGGTAATCTTTGAATACCTGCGGAATTTTCTTGAGAAAATTCCATTTTCCAGTGCGCACATAGCCTTAATGTGGAGAAATGAAGGAGAAGTTTAGTTTACCAACATTCCAACAATTTCAGAGTCCTTTATATATTCTGCTTTTCTCTAATTTGGGCAGAAGACCAGAACAATGTTTTCGTGTTCCCTTGCGCTGCACACATTTCATTTCTACTTTCTCAGTCGCATGTGATGCGAACTGTGACTGTTTGCTTAGCAGATGAAAATGTTTTGTAGAAATGGAAACATTCCCCGAGTGCAAATCCATGGGAGGTTCCATAAAGCAGCATACTGAAGGAAACGGAAAGCCGGCTCCCCGTGTAAAACAGCACAGTGGAAGACTGACTATTTCCTACATCTTCCCAGATTTGTCTATTCAGCATTCTCATATTAATAATGCTGGTGTATGTATGTATGTATGTATGTATGTATGTATGTATGTAAAGAGTAACTATGATGCTAGTGTAAGCTAAAATGTGTTTTGTTTATTGATAAAGCACTGGGGTAGAGGGGACATATAACTCTGAGGGTATAGTAGTATGCAGCCCCCATATTCCTCAATATAGTGTTGTGAAGCCTCCATACCCCTCCATATAGTATAATGCACTCAATATTCCTCCATATAGTCTTATGAACCCCCCATATTCCTCCAACTAGTCTTATGCAGCCCCCATATTCCTCCATGTACTATAATGCACCCCATATTGCTCCACATAATATAATGCAGCCTCATATTCCTCAATATAGTATAATGCAGCCCCCATATTCCTTAATATACAACCCTTGGCAAAAATTATGGACTCACCTGGCTCTGAGGATGTTCATTCAGTTGTTTACTTTAGTTTTGTGCCATGTCTGTCATCTGATTTTTTTAAACAAAAGTCATTTCAAATGGCAACTTTCTGGCTTCAAGAAACACTTAAAAAAAAAAAATCATGAACATATAATGTGCTAGCGAGTAACAGTTACTTTTCAAGACCAAACAGGGGGAAAAATTATGGAATCACTCAATTCTGAGTAAAAAATTATGGAATCATGAAAAACAAACAAGAACACTCCAAATACATCACTAGTATTTTGTTGCACCACCTCTGGCTTTTATAACCGCTTGCAGTCTCTGAGGCATGGACTTAATCAACAAACAGTACTCTTCATCAATCTGGCTCCAACTTTTTCTGATTGCTGTTGCCAGATATGCTTTGCAGGTTGGAGCCTTGTCATGGACCATTTTCTTCAATTTCCACCAAAGATTTTCAATTGTTTTGAGATCCTGACTATTTGCAGGCCATGCCATTGACCCTTTGAGTCTTCTTTCAAGGAATGGTTTCACAGTTTTTGCCCCATGGCAGGATGCATTATCTTCTTGATAAGTGATTTCGTCATCCCCAAATAACTTTTCAATTGATGGGATAAGAAAAGTGTCCAAAATTTCAATGTAAACTTGGGCTTTTATTGAAGATGTATTGACCGCCATCTACCCAGTGCCTTTACCTTACATGCAGCCCCATATCATCAATGACTGTGGAAATTTACAAGTTCTCTTCAGGCAGTCATCTTTTTATTGTTTTTAGCTTTTCTGAATGTAAATCCCATTTCCTTTGGGTGGTTTCTTGCAGTTTGGTCAGACATTGACTCCAGTTTCCTCCTCTTCGTTCCTCATATGTTTTGTTCTGCATTTCCTGTTTTGGAGACACATTGCTTTGTTTCCTGTCTTGATGCTTTGATGTCTTCCTTGGTCTACCAGTATGTTTCCCTTTACCAACCTTCCCATGTTGTTTGTATTTGGTCCAGATTTTAGACACAGCTGACTGTGAACAACCAATATCTTTTTCAACATTGCGTGATGATTTCGCCTCTTTTAAGAGTTTGATAATCCTCTCCTTTTTGTTTCAATTGACCTCTCTTGTGTTGGAGCCATGATTCCTGTCAGTCCACTAGGTGCAACAGCTCTCAAAGGTGTGATCACTCCTTTTTAGATGCAGACTAACAAGCAGATCTTATTTGATGCAGGTGTTAGTTTTGGGAATGAAAATTTACAGGGTGCTTCCATAATTATTTCCTCATAATTGAGTGATTCCATAATTTTTTTTTTTCCCCCTGTTTTGGTCTTGAAAAGTAACAGTTACTGGCTAGCACATTATATTTTCATGATTTTTTTTAGTGTTTCTTAAAGCCAGAAAGTTGACATTTTAAATTACTTTAGTTTTGTGTCATGTCTGTGATCTGCTTTTTTTAAACAAAAGTAAACAACTGAATGAACATCCTCAGAGGCAGGTGATTCCATAATTTTTGCTGTGGGTTGTAGTATAATGCACCCCATAATGCTCCACATAGTATAATGCAGCCTCCTATTCCTCCCATATAGTGTCGTGAAGCCTCCATAGTTCTCCATATAGTATAATGCACTCAATATTCTTCCATATAGTCTTATGAAGCCCCCATATGCATCCATATAGTGTTATGCAGCCCCATATTTTTTCATATAGTACAATGCACCCAATATTCCTCCATATAATGCACCCCCTATGGCTCCACATAAATATCATACAGACTCATATTCCTCTATATAGTATAATGCAGCCCCCATATTCCTTCATATAGTATAATGCACCCCTTAATGCTCGTCATTAGTATAATGCACCCAATATTCCTCCATATACAGTAATATAATGCATCCCATATTGTTCCACTTGATATAATGCAGCCCCCATATTGCACTGCGCAGCTCCCATATTGCACTGCGCAGCCCCCATATTGCACTACGCAGCCCCCATATTGCACTATGCAGCACCCCTATGGCCACCGTGATTAAATAAATTCTTACTTCTCCTTGTTTCCCTGCTGCTCCGGTATTTTCATCATATGTCCACTGTTCTGCCACTCTGCACATCTTAGCACAGCGTGCACAATAGTGACGTCATCGCACTCCGCTGTGCTGAAGCGTCAGAACGCAGACACAGAGCTGCTCACTCTCTCATAATTGCTTTCAATTGTATAGGCCACTGCGATGCTGATACAATTGAAAGTGCAATCCTCGGCAGAGGCTCTGGTGCCAACGCTGACACCGGGCCCCCTTGACTCTCTCAGGCCTCATAGTGGTCGTGTGGTCTTCAGCCATTGGCGGTATGTCACTTGTCCCTACCGACTGCGAGTGGGGCCCCACTGGCTGTCCTGGGCCCCGGCACTTGCCAGGTGTGCTTGATGCTGACTCTGGCCCCGATATATATTTACACATTTTGCTGTTTGTTGTTTGTTTTTTGTATTTTTTTGCTTTCCAGTTTAGAAAGAAAAAAAACTTGCAGCCTCCAGCTGGATGTCATGGCATATTTTTTTTCTTATTGTGCATCTATGGTTGGTGGTTCCATTCAGACAGAAAAACAAAATGTAGCCATTCATAGTCTGTGACACTGATCCCTATTGATTCACGCTAATCAATGGGGGAAATTCACATCGTGTTTAATGAAACATTACTGTCTTTCAGAATAAATGCCTAAGATCCCTAAGGCGATGAGCTACTCTTTATTGCTACTCTCTACTCTCTATGGAATCCCAGAATTTACACCAAATTACTTATTAGGGTATCTGATTATAAGTGAGGATGCTCTGTACTCGATAAAGCATCGGGTACTTGGGTACGCTCGGTAGTAAGTGGAGTATCACGGGCGCTCGGATGTGTAGTTTGTGAAGGATTTGACTCAAAAAGTCGGCTTCCTTCCCTGACGCATGGGAACAGGCACCCCAGTGAGAGCCACTTGCAGTCTATGAATGACTCACTGGGCGTAAAAAAAGGTTTTCGGATTCTAATTATTGTTAAAAAAAAAATAAACAAAACAAAAAAAATATGCCCACCCCCGGAAATGCTTTGTTTATGGCTGGCTGTAAGTAGGTGGGGAGCTGAACTGCCTAATCATTGACTTCCATTATACCATTTACTCAAGTCGAGCCTGTCCGAGCTTCTGACCTGCTCAACTCAAGTAACGAGTTGAGTAGACTAGAATTTTTCCTATATATTTCTCCTCTTTTATAAACTGTATCTTGATTTGGCTTCATAAACTACACCCAAATGTAACCTTAACTATATCATGTCTTGCAAAAATAAGAAAATTACTAATGTGCATAGTTTTGGATAAGCCATTGATCTTTCCATCTATCCTACTCTGCTGCTGACCAGCTGGCACCATCTCTAGGTTCATGGCTGTTAAGGCCCCTTTACACACTGAGACTTTCAGCGATCCCACCAGCGATCCCAACCTGGCCGGGATCGCTACAAAGTCTCTGAGTCTCTGGTGAGCTGTCAAACAGGCAAACCTGGCCAACGACGCAACAGCGATCCGGACCTGCAGAACGACCTAGCTAGTCAAACACTGGAAACGAGTGATGTGTCACAATATCTGTCAATCACTATTCTCTGTCAGTCGGTCTCTCCCTCTCGGTCTCTATTCTCTCTCTGTCGGTCCGTCACTATCTCTGTCCCTCTCTCACAGTCTGTCGGTCATTTTCCCCTCCTCTCTCATACTCACCGATCCCCGGCGCGGCGCTGCACGGCATTCACATTGCTGCGGCGGCTTTTACTATTTTGAAAAAGCCGGCCGCTCATTAAACAATTTCGTATTCCCTACTTTCCCCGCCCACAGGCGCCTATGATTGGTTGCAGTGAGACACGCCCCCACGCTGAGTGACAGGTGTCTCACTGCACCCAATCGCAGCAGCCGGTGGGCGGGTCTATACTGTGCAGTGAAATAAATAATTAAATAATTTAAAAAAACGGCGTGCGGTCCCCCCCAATTTTAATACCAGCCAGATAAAGCCATACGGCTGAAGGCTGGTATTCTCAGGATGGGGAACGCCACGTTATGGGGAGCCCCCCAGCCTAACAATATCAGTCAGCAGCCGCCCAGAATTGCCGCATACATTATATGCGACAGTTCTGGGACTGTACCCGGCTCTTCCCGATTTGCCCTGGTGCGTTGGCAAATCGGGGTAATAAGGAGTTATTGGCAGCCCATAGCTGCCAATAAGTCCTAGATTAATCATGTCAGGCGTCTCCCCGAGAAACCTTGCATGATTAATCTGTAAATTACAGTAAAACACACACACCCGAAAAAATCATTTATTAGAAATAAAAAACACAAACAAATTCCCTCATCACCAATTTAATCAGCCCCAAAAAGCCCTCCATGTCCGGCGTAATCCAGGGACCTCCAGCGTCGCTTCCAGCTCAGCTGCATGCAGGTGACAGGAGCTGCAGTCCGCTCCTGTCACCTCCACGCAGCTAATGAAGACAGCCGCGCGATCAGCTGAGCTGTCACTGAGGTTACCCGCGACCACCTCTGCATCCACCGCTGGATCCAGTGACAGCGGGTAACCTCAGTGACAGCTCAGCCGATCGCGCGGCTGTCTTCATTAGCTGCGTGGAGGTGACAGGAGCGGCCTGCAGCTCCTGTCACCTGCATGCAGCAGAGCTGGACGCGACGCTGGAGGTCCGTGGATTAGGCCGGACATGGAGGGCTTTTTGGGGCTGATTAAATTGGTGATGAGGGAATTTGTTTGTGTTTTTTATTTCTAATAAATGATTTTTTCGGGTGTGTGTGTTAATTTACTGTAATTTACAGATTAATCATGCAAGGTTTCTCGGGGAGACGCCTGACATGATTAATCTAGGACTTATTGGCAGCTATGGGCTGCCAATAACTCCCTATTACCCCGATTTGCCAACGCACCAGGGCAAATCGGGAAGAGCCGGGTACAGTCCCAGAACTGTCGCATATAATGTATGCGGCAATTCTGGGCGGCTGCTGACTGATATTGTTAGGCTGGGGGGCTCCCCATAACGTGGAGCTCCCCATTCTGAGAATACCAGCCTTCAGCCGTATGGCTTTATCTGGCTGGTAATAAAATTGGGGGGGACCGCACGCCGTTTTTTTTTAATTATTTATTTCACTGCACAGTATAGACCCGCCCACCGGCTGCTGTGATTGGGTGCAGTGAGACACCTGTCACTCAGTGTGGGGGCGTGTCTCACTGCAACCAATCATAGGCGCCTGTGGGCGGGGAAAGTAGGGAATACGAAATTGTTTGAGCGGCCCGGCTTTTTT
>NW_027444608.1:0-20243 GCF_048569485.1 Anomaloglossus baeobatrachus | reverse complement strand
AAAATAGACAACAAAAAAAAAGTTTTATTTGAAAAAACACTCCTCAAAACATTCCCTCATTCACCAATTTATTCAAAAGAAAAACAAATCCAGGTCCAGCATAATCCAATAAGGGGGTCCCATGACAATCCATACCATAGTCAATGTCCCAGTCAATGAAGAACAGAATGTTCCTCATTGGCTGGGAGAGTAATGCAGTGACCTGAGCTAACATCAATAGCCCAGGTCACTGCAGGGGATGCCGAGCGCTGCTGTCAGGAGGTTAAATGAAATCATTACCTGCGGTGACAATCTTCGCTTCACTCCTGTCAGCGCTGTCCCTGACTTCTATGCCCGCCGCAATCTCAGCAGTATCGCCCGAGACGTCACCGCTAGTGACGTGAGAACGCAGCGGCATAGAAGGCAGTGACAGCGCTGACAGGAGTGAAGCGAAGATTGTCACAGCAGGCAATGATGTCATCTAACATCCTGATGGCAGCGCTCGTTATCCCCGCGGCTGCCTGCGCTGCAATGTGAGAGGCTGCTGAGCCTGCAATGAAGGCAGCCGCGGAGTATATCCTAGAAGACTCAGTAGGAACACTGAAAAGCAGCAGATCCAAATGACAACCCCACTGGCATAACAATACAACAACCTGCAACCTCACGCTCCCTTTCTGAAGTAGAACAACAACTCCCAGCATACCCACACAACCCATCGGTATGCACCAAAGCGCACATTGCAGCTTTTTTTTTTTGGCTGCGTTTTTGTGGTGACTAAACAAGGTTCTTTCTGTGTTTTTGAGCCCTTCCAGTCAATAGATTTGACTTTAAAAAATACACTGGGCAAAAACGCAAAAAAAATGCACACCAGGGGTATGTTTTTTGGGACCAAAACCGTGCATCTTTGTGGTCTCCATAAAGATGCAGCATGCGCACATGGCAAATTGCTGCCCGTTAGTGTTTCCACACATTAGGAAATCCCTTTCATGACCCCCATAAAGTATGATCCCAACAAAAGTGCCCCCCAAACACTGTATGATACACCCAAAGTGAATTCCTGCACAGTACCCTCCACGCACAGTTTGATGATTCTACATCACCTCCCACCCAGCAAAGCATAATACACCCACAACAACCCCAACACAGTACGATGGCCCCAACACAGCCCTTCATACAGTATAATGGCTCCTCCATATTCTATAACGGTCTGCACACAGTATAATGGGCCCCACATAGCCTTCCAAATAGTATAATGGCTACCATATAGGCCTTTAAACAGAATAAGGCTATGTGCGCACGCTGCATCTTTGTGGTGACCACAAAGATTCATGTTTTTAGGCCCAAAAAAACGCACTCTCGGCATGTATTATTTGCCGCGTTTTACTGCGTTTTTGCTCAGTGTGTTTTTTAAGTCATCTATTGATTGGAAGAGCTCAAAAACCGCAGGAAAAAATGCAGTAAGAATTGACATGCTGCATCTTTGTGGTCACCACAAAGATGCAGCCAAAAAAAAAGCTGCAAAGTGTGAACAGAAAAACTGAAATCACATAGACTTTTCTGGGAAGGAAATGCAGGAAGTTTTGTTACCAAAACTGCACTCAAAAAACGCAGTGTGCATACAAGGCCTAACTGTTACCCACACAGCCCTCCAGTGGTGCCCCTATAGCAATCAAAAATGTATAATGGCCTACATATAATAATAATAATATATAATATTTATTCATTTATATAGCGCTATTAATTCCACAGCGCTTTACATACATTGGCAACACTGTCCCCATTGGACTGCAATGTGAGAGGCTGCTGAGCCTGCAATGAAGGCAGCCGCGGGGCTGGAGCGGGACACAGACTGCACGGGCACTCCTGCTGTCCTGAGCAGGGGGCCTGGTGCTGGCGTTGACACCGTGGGCGGGGAGAGTACGGGGTGCGGAGGAATGTGTGGGAGGGTGCAGGGAAGAGGTGCGGGGACTCCACGCACTGTACTCGCCCAGCAGGGCGGCAACATGCTGTTCTAGATTTGCATGTCAACATGGTCCTGCCCATGTTGACATGAAATGACCGGAAGCAGCAAAATCGCGGCAGGAGCGGTCACATGACCGCTCTGAGCCGGGGGAGAAAGGCTGACAGCAGGGCAGGTAAGTGATCACTAGCTACTTACCTGCCCCAATGTAGCCCAATAGGGTAATAATGAAGAAAAGTCAAAATAAGCCGGATAACCCCTTTAATTATAAAGGCCATAGATCAGAGGTTAGAGGTGGTAACCTATTTAAGGCCCTTGCGCAACTTGAGTCATTGGATTTATAGATTGGACACAAGGACTACTATTGGGCTCAATGAGAGCTTTGACTGCTTTCTTTAATTGGGTATTTTTATGTGGTGTGAGAATGGGACTGTTTGTGTTAAATTATTTTTTAATTGTTTCTTTTTCTTTTTATCCATAATTTAGAGATCTGTATATGCTAAAACCATACCTGAGGTGGTCTGCAAATTTTGAGCGACTTCACGCGACCCGCTCAGTGACTTAGATGTTGACTTTGATTGGGTCTTTTCCCTGAATGAAGTGCCTATGAGAAAATAAGAAAAACGATTATTATCTAAGAAAAGTGGAGAAAAACATTGTACAACAATTTAATTATAGTTAGGATACAACTAATATTTATAACATTTACTCAATAATTTAGTTTTTTGCATTTTGATTTTGTTTGCCTTATGGCATGTCATTTTTAATTTTGCATATAATATTTCTGTTTACACAACAACATGAACACTATGCACTTTTTTTGTTTGTCTATTGATTAGTGATGGACAGACCCGGACTGTAAAATTTAGAATCCGAGAGGTTTTAAAAATACCCGAGTACTGGACCCGGGCCTGGAGTTCTCAGGGAACTCCGGAACCTTTGGAAATAAAAAATAAAAAAAGGAAAAATAAAGAAAATAAGAATAAAGCAGGCGCGTTATAACAATAGCAGCCCACAGCCACTCAGGATTGTCACATCCATTAGATGTGACAATCCTGGCACTCTACCCGATTCTTCCCGATTCCCCTGGTGCGGTGGCAATCAGGCTAATAAGGGGTTAATAACAGCTCACATCTGCCACTAAGCCCTAGATTAGCAATGGCACGGTCTATGAAAACCCTACCCCCATTACTAATCTGTAAGTGAAAATAAATAAACACAAACACAAAATAAGATAAAAACAACACCCTCTTTCACTCCTTTATTAACCCCAAAAACACCCAGGTCTGATGTAATCCACACGAGGTCCCATAACGATTCCAGCTCTGCTACATCTGAAGTGACAGCGCGTGGGCATAGAATATGACCACCCGCTGTGATCTTAAGGCAGAGAATGAGTCGCAGCGATGTGTGGTCACGTAACTTGGGTTATTTGCGGTCATAGCTGGAGCTGCTCATTGTCATCCACCTATGATCGCAGGTAACCTGACCTCAGGTGACCTCATTGAACTGAGTGACCACTACTATCCATAAAAGTGGCGTAATACTTTGGCAAAATTACTCCCAGAAATAAAATGTGAGTCAGAAATACATTCAGGCATCTTCCGCATGCTGTTGCCATTCAGTTTCAACAATTTTCCATCCATTGCAATATTTTTACAGCCCTCGCAGGCCTATTTCCAACGTCCTCTGGAAAATTATTCGAGTTTCCCATTGACTTGGATTGGGTTCGTTATTCGGTATGAATACACAAATGTAGAAATTATTGGATTTGAACAATCCGAACCCGAATATTTTAGCATTCGCCCATATCTAGTCATCACTAATGATAATTTTAAGGATGTCTAAAACTGATCAACTGGGAAAAGGTTGTTGCATTACTCGTAAATCAAATGCCATGTCCTTCTTCAATTTGTCCAATTATTAATACCAGGTTTTGGTTAAAATGAGGCTACCATTTCAAGGTTAATTTTTCATCAAGGAGAAACTACGCTGAAAATCTATCTTTTGAACCATGTGCATTGAATATTTTTTTGGTATGGTAACAGAGGACTCAGAAGGAAAAATGTATGTAACAAAATTAAAACATTGTCGTCCATTTGGCTTATCCCTAATCTATTAATTTTACACTAGGTGGTAAGATAGATGACATCTTTATTATCTGGAGGGGTACCGGTCCTGAACTGCAGAGCTTCATGACTTGGTTGAACAATAACCCATATAACATCAAACTAACCTATAAGGCAGATCGGGAGGCAATTGTTTTTCTGGACTAGAATATAAAAATGGGGTACCAGACAGAAAAGGGTTCTCCACGGGTATTATTATCAACAAGTAAGAGGGAAGAATCTTTTTCCTCACAGATACATTTCATCTCCAAGTTAACAGTCAGAGGGGGGCGATCAGGCAGATCTTGAACAAACACTGGTCGTTACTGAAGACCGACCAGAGTTTGAACGACGTTTTACTCATCGCCCACTCTTACCTGTTAGAAGGGGGAAAAGCCTAAAGGATATGCTGGTTAAGAACCATTACGTACCTAGGGTGGTATCTTGCTTTAAGAAAGGGAGTCCCAAATTTGGTTGTTTTCCTTTTATCTGCCCAGAGATGTTGTCAGCTTGGGATGGACCTAAAGAGTATAAAAAAAAAAGTTACAAATCATGCAGTAAAAGTCACGTTATCTATTATGCAGTATGTGGCTGTAGCCTAATTTATATTGGGTTAACATCAAGGGAACAACGCGTCCGCACGAGGGAACATGTTAGGGACATAATTGCGGTGTGTGATGTTGTGGATCTTGATTCCCTGAGGATGATCCAGAGACATTTCAAGCTGCGCCATGACTGTGGTCCCACAGGATTGAAAATTTGTGGTATCGCAAGGTCCATTTAGAATCTAGGGGTAAATATATATATATACACACATATTACTATATGAATTTTGTCTCTGCATGATATAGGGACATTAGAAAATCTTTTAAGGACTATACATGGTCATATTCTCTAGGCTAAGGCGGATTCTCCTTATGTTTGGATGATTTTCTTACCACCCTGGTCGTGCCCTTTCACTTGCCAGTAGTAGATATGGTCTCGTTGGGTGCGCATGTGCGGGGCTGCCTCCGCATGAGTCCCCGCCAAGAGAGCTTCCTTAGAAGGATGCATGGGTTAACTGATGTTATTGGAAGTATTCTTCTGATCCACGCTTCCCCTGGAATGACTGGATGAGGCGGACTCTATGTGCGGCGTCCCACCCCCTGCACGCGCCCAAACAGCGACGATCTCGCCCAAGACACCACATAATAAAACATGCACATTACACTTTCCTCAAGCGAGGAAGCCAGGTGAGAAACGCGTGTCAGGGCTACTCAAAACATCCAGTTATAAGTGCACTTTATAGGTGAGTCCGGATCACGATGATTCATGGCTGTTAGCTCTATCGGTAATAGTAATGGTAGCCTTTGAGGCTTAGGCTGCGTTACATGGGTGATATTAGATTTTTGTGTTGTTATAGCGCCACCAGGTGGCCATCTGTATTAGTACATGCAGTGGTACCTGCAATGTATTTCAATGACCCCGATCCTGCTGTACCGGAAGTCGCCGGATCCTGATAGACAGAATCCTGTTTTTTGTACTGAGCATGCCCAGAAAGCAGCTTGGCATGGTCAATACAGAAATCTCCCTCTCTCTCAGACAGAAGACCAGGATCGTGAAGGGGTGAGAGGGAGTAATAAAGATGGAGTCCCTAAGTGTGTCTGTGTATTTATTTCTAATAAAGTGTCTGTGTATTTTTTTCTAATAAAGTATTTTTTCTGTGTGATGTCTTTTTTTTAACCCTTTATTGGAGATTCTTAATGGCCGGGTCAAACTTGGCCTGACATTAGCAATCTCAGGCTTTATATATATATTTATATTTAGGTCATATAAGCAGTGGGGGTTAGCAGCCAGTAGCTGCTTGGGTTACCTTAGCAATAGAAAATGCAGCGGGAGTCCACACATTTTATTTTTTTTACCCCCTAACCCTAGAGTTAGGGTTATGTGTTTGGGGTTTTTGTTTATTTTTTAATGAATTTAAAAAAAAAAAATACTCATGGGTTTCCGAGAACCCGAGCATTTTAGTGCTCATTCATCCCTACTTCTAACCATACAGCCAGCAGATCAAGTAATCTGATCAGCTGACTCCAATGTTGGCCGATTACTTGTTCTGGGTCCCCCTGCATCCATCGCAGCGTGTGCTGCCTGTGAGGTCAGCTGAATTCGGCCGACACTGGAGTCAGCTGATCTGAACTCTGTTGAACTCCAGCCCGAACACTCTCCGATGGATGCAGGGGGACACAAAACAAGCAATCGGCCAACACTGGAGTCAGCTGATCTGAACTCAGCTGAACTCATGACCACACAGCCCGGATATGGTCACACGTGATCGGCAGCAGGCAGTGATTGCTGTTAACCTGCATCCATCACAGCGTGTGTGGGCTGTGAGATCAGGAGTTCAGCTTATTCCCGATCAGCTGACTCCAATGCCAGCCGATAAATTCTGTGTTCCCCTTCATCCATCACAAGTAGAAGTAGAAGCATACAATAAAATAACAATTGCGGTTGCATGCGTTGCACATTCAATCCACAGGATCCGGTCATATGCGGTTTGCATCCTGTCAAATGTGAAAGTAGCCTTACAGCTGGTGCAGGAAGAAGAAAGACAAGATGGCAGACTTACTTTGGGAGCTTACAGGAAGAAATCGCACAGACCAATTTTTGGGGCTCCACTCAAGGGGATCTGGGGCTGAGAAAAAAAGGAGACCGTCAGCTGATGATGAAATAGCTAGCAAAGTTATTGATCATTATCTCAAACCCATTGCCTCCTCTCTCTAGTCCGGCATTTCCTCTCTGCGGCGATCGCCATCCTCCTTCTTCTGAGGCCCATGTGCATGACGCGTCGTACATCATGCTCACTAGCTGGCATTGAGGTCCTGCGCAGGCGCACTTTGATCTGCCCTGCTCAAAGCAGATCCATGTATTGTAGTGCATATGCGTAAGAGATCTTTAACCCCTTAACTTGGCTATCATGATATCACAGGGTCATGTGATGACTCCTGTAGCTCACATGACTCAGGTCCTGTAAGAAAAAGCCAAATACTGGCTGTTACAAGAGATGATAATTTCTCCCAGTCTAAATTGTGCTGCTCTGATTGGGATAAATAAATGAGTGATCAGACAGCTGATCCTAATAGCCCCCTAGGGGTACTAGTCAAATTTAAAAAAAAATTTAAGAACATTTTTTGAAAAAGTAAAAAAAAAAGTAAAAACACCTAAAAGTTCAAATCATCCCTCTTTTGCCCCACTGAAAAATAAAGGGTTAAAAAAAATATATTCACACATTTGGTATCGCTGTCTTCAGCCCGATCTATCAAAATATAAAATCAACCGGAACAACCGGAGACTCTGTCCACGACAACAGCCGGTGATAACACGCGGAACAAGAAATTGCCAACAGGCAACAGGGAGGGTGCTGGGTCTCCCAATACGGAACTATAAGAAAAAGAATTTACGGTAAGTAAACAAAATTCTCTTTTTCTTTATCGTTTCTTTGGGAGACCCAGACCTTGGGACGTTCCAAAGCAGTCCCTGGGTGGGAATAAACAGAAAAACTAAGAAGTAGGCAGAACCTAACTTCACAAATGGGTGACAGCCGCCTGAAGGATGCGTCTGCCCAAGCTCTCATCTGCCGAAGCATGAGCATGCACTTGGTAGTGCTTCGAGAAGGTATGCAGGCTAGTCCAAGTGGCAGCCTGACAGACTTGTTGAGCCGTAGCCTGGTGCCTGAAAGCCCAAGAGGCACCGACAGCTCTGGTCGAATGTGCCTTGATCCCCGGCGGGGGAGGCACCTGAGTACTCTGGTAGGCGTCCGAAATGGTCGATCTAATCCAACGGGCTAAGGTCGGCTTAGAAGCAGGGAGGCCCTTGCGCCGACCTGTGGTTAGCACAAAAAGAGAGGTGCACCGCCTAAGCGCAGCGGTGCGAGACACATAGATCCGGAGAGCACGCACCAGATCCAGAGTATGCAGCGCTTTTTCAAAGCGATGAACAGGAGCCGGACAGAAGGAAGGTAGGGTAATGTCCTGGTTAAGGTAGAAAGGAGAGACCACCTTAGGAAGAAAGTTCGGAGTCGGACGGAGAACCACCTTGTCTTGATGAAAAACTAAAAAAGGTGACTCCGAAGAGAGTGCAGCCAAATCAGAGACTCTCCTGAGGGAAGTTATGGCCACCAGAAAGGCCACCTTCTGAGAAAGACGATACAAAGAAACCTCCCCAAGAGGCTCAAAAGGGGGTTTCTGCAAAACCGTGAGAAATAAGTTAAGGTCCCAGGGATCCAAGGGCCGCCGATAAGGCGGAATGATGTGAGACGCGCCTTGCATGAAGGTGCGGACCTGAGCCAGCCGAGCGAGACACCGCTGGAACAGAACTGACAGAACTGAGACTTGTCCCTTGAGAGAGTTGAGGGACAGTCTTAGCTGCAGACCGGACTGTAGAAAAGACAGAAGGGTCGGCAAGGAGAATGGCCAAGGAGGATGGTCGGTAGAGCGACACCAGGACAGGAAAATTTTCCAAGTCCTGTGATAGATCTTAGCGGAGGAAGACTTACGGGCCCGAGTCATAGTGGAGATGACTTCAGGAGGGATACCAGAAGCCGTCAATATCCAGGACTCAAGAGCCACGCCGTCAATTTGAGAGCCGCAGAATTCGGGCGGAAAAACGGACCTTGCGAGAGTAGGTCTGGACGGTCCGGGAGATGCCACGGCATCTCAGCGGACAGATGGAGCAGGTCTGGATACCAAGCTCGCCTGGGCCAGTCCGGTGCAATGAGGATGACTCGACGGCCCTCCATTCTGATCTTGCGCAGGACTCTGGGCAAGAGAGCTAGAGGGGGAAACACGTAGGACAGACGAAACTGGGACCAGTCTTGAACCAGAGCGTCCGCGGCGAAGGCCTGAGGATCGTGGGAGCGAGCCACGTAAACAGGAACTTTGTTGTTGTGACGGGATGCCATTAGGTCCACGTCCGGAGTGCCCCATTTGCGGCAGATTGACTGAAACACTGCCGGGTGCAGGGACCACTCGCCACCGTCCACGGTTTGACGGCTGAGATAATCTGCCTCCCAGTTTTCCACGCCTGGGATGTGGACTGCGGATATGGTGGACTTGGAGTCCTCTGCCCATTGAAGGATGCGTTGTACCTCCATCATTGCCAGGCGGCTGCGTGTCCCGCCTTGGTGATTGATGTAGGCAACCGCTGTCGCGTTGTCTGACTGGACTCGAATGTGCCTGCCCGCCAGCAGGTGGTGAAAAGCTAGGAGAGCTAGAAGCACGGCTCTGGTTTCCAGCACATTGATTGAAAGGGCTGACTCGGACGGAGTCCAAGTGCCCTGCGCTCTGTGGTGGAGACATACCGCTCCCTAGCCGGATAGACTGGCATCCGTGGTGAGAATCACCCAGGACGGGGCCAGGAAGGAGCGCCCTTGGGACAGGGAGAGGGGCCGAAGCCACCACTGAAGAGAGCTCCTGGTCCGTGACGACAGAGCCACTAACCTGTGTAAGGAGGAAGGCCGCTTGTCCCAACAGCGGAGAATGTCCAGCTGCAGGGGGCGCAGATGGAACTGGGCAAAGGGAACAGCCTCCATGGACGCCACCATTTGACCCAGCACCTGCATCAGACGCCTGAGGGTATAACGGCGGGGCCTCAGCAGAGAGCTGGAGTGACTGCTGTTTGACTAAGGGCAACTTCACAAGTGCCGGCAAAGTCTCGAACTGCATCCCTAGGTACGTGAGACTCTGGGTTGGAGTCAGAGTAGATTTGGGAAGATTGACAAGCCACCCGAATTGGGCTAGAGTGGCGAGAGTGAGGGAGACACTCCGCTGACAGTCTGCGCTGGATGAAGCCTTGACTAGAAGGTCGTCCAGGTAAGGAATCACTGCCAACCCCTGGAGGTGCAGAACCGCAATCACTGCTGCCATGACCTTGGTGAATACCCGAGGGGCCGTGGCTAACCCGAAGGGAAGAGCCACGAATTGGAAATGATCTTCTCCTATTGCAAAACGTAGCCAATGCTGGTGTGAAACTGCAATTGGAACATGCAGATAGGCATCTCTGATGTCGATGGATGCCAGGAAATCCCCTTGGGTCATTGAGGCAATGACTGATCGCAGAGACTCCATGCGAAAGTGCCGCACCTGAACATGCTTGTTGAGAAGCTTGAGATCCAGGATGGGCTGGAAGGTACCGTCCTTTTTGGGAACTAGGAAGAGATTTGAGTAGAAACCTCTGAACCGTTCCCGGGCGGGAACTGGTACAATTACTCCGTTGGCCTGCAAGGCTGCCACGGCCTGTGAGAAGGCGGCGGCCTTGGAGCAAGGGGGCGTTGAGAGAAAAAATCTGTTTGGCGGGCTGGAAGAGAATTCTATCCTGTAGCCGTGGGAGATGATATCTCTCACCCACTGATCGGAGACGTGTTGAAACCAAGCGTCGCCAAAGTGGGAGAGCCTGCCACCGACTAAGGACGTCGCCGGAGCGGGCAGAGAGTCACGAGGAGGCTGCCTTTGTGGCAGCACCTCCTGCGGTCTTCTATGGACGCGCTTTTGGGCGCCAGTTGGATTTCTGGTCCTTGGCTGAGTTAGCGGACGAGGCCGAGAGCTTAGAGGACGACCAGTTGGAGGAACGAAAGGAGCGAAACCTCGACTGACTCCTACCCTGGGCAGGTTTCTTGGTTTTGGTTTGTGGCATGGAAGTACTCTTCCCGCCAGTAGCTTCCTTAATAATTTCATCCAGCTGTTCTCCGAACAGCCGGGACCCAGCAAAAGGGACCCAGCAAGGTACTTCTTAGAAGAAGCATCTGCCTTCCACTCTCGAAGCCACAAGATCCTGCGGATAACGAGGGAATTAGCCGAAGCCACCGCAGTGCGGTGAGAAGCCTCCAGCATGGCAGACATGGCATAAGATGAAAAAGCTGAAGCTTGAGAAGTTAAGGCAACCATTTCGGGCATAGATTCCCTGGTGAGGGAATGCATCTCCTCTAGAGAAGCAGAGATGGCTTTGAGAGCCCACACTGCTGCAAAGAAGGGAATTTTGTTTACTTACCGTAAATTCCTTTTCTTCTAGCTCCAATTGGGAGACCCAGACAATTGGGTGTATAGCTACTGCCTCCGGAGGCCGCACAAAGTACTACACTTAAAAGTGTAAGGCCCCTCCCCTTCTGGCTATACACCCCCCCGTGGGAGCACGGGTCCCTCAGTTTTAGTGCAAAAGCAAGAAGGAGGAAAGCCAATAACTGTTTCAAAAACAATTCAATCCGATAAACAATATCGGAGAACGTAACTTATCAACATGAACAACATGTGCACCCGAAAAACAAATACCCTCAGAAAAAACAGGGCGGGTGCTGGGTCTCCCAATTGGAGCTAGAAGAAAAGGAATTTACGGTAAGTAAACAAAATTCCCTTCTTTTTCGCTCCTAATTGGGAGACCCAGACAATTGGGATGTCCAAAAGCAGTCCCTGGGTGGGTAAAAGAATACCTCGCGATCGGGCTGTCAGGCAGCCCTTTCTTACAGGTGGGCCACCGCCGCCTGCAGGACTTGTCTACCTAGGCTGGCATCCGCCGAAGCGTAGGTATGCACCTGATAATGCTTGGTGAAAGTGTGCAGACTCGACCAGGTAGCCGCCTGGCACACCTGCTGAGCCGTAGCCTGATGCCGTAATGCCCAGGACGCACCCACGGCTCTGGTAGAATGGGCCTTCAGTCCAGAAGGAGTCGGAAGCCCAGCAGAACGGTAGGCGTGAAGAATTGGTTCCTTGATCCACCGCGCAAGGGTGGATTTGGAAGCTTGCGACCCTTTATGCTGACCAGCGACCAGGATAAAGAGTGCATCCGAACGGCGCAGAGGCGCCGTGCGGGAAATGTAGATCCTGAGTGCTCTCACCAGGTCCAACAGATGCAAACCCTTTTCAAATTGGTGAACTGGATGCGGACACAAAGATGGTAAAGTGATATCCTGATTGAGATGAAAGGAAGATACCACCTTGGGAAGAAACTCTGGAATTGGACGCAGTACTACCTTGTCTTGGTGAAACACCAGGAAGGGAGATTTGCAAGATAACGCCGCCAGCTCTGACACTCTCCGAAGAGACGTGACCGCCACCAGAAAAGCCACTTTCTGTGAAAGCCGAGAAAAGGAAATATCCTTCATAGGCTCGAAAGGTGGCTTCTGGAGAGCAATTAGAACCTTGTTCAGATCCCAGGGTTCCAATGGCCGCTTGTAAGGGGGAACGATATGACAAACCCCTTGCAGGAACGTGCGTACCTTAGGAAGTCGCGCCAGGCGCTTCTGAAAGAATACGGATAGCGCAGAGACTTGTCCTTTAAGGGAGCTAAGCGACAAACCTTTTTCCAACCCAGACTGCAGGAAGGAAAGAAAAATAGGCAATGCAAATGGCCAGGGAGAAACTCCCTGAGCAGAGCACCAAGATAAGAATATCTTCCACGTTCTGTGGTAGATCTTGGCGGAGGATGGTTTCCTAGCCTGTCTCATGGTGGCAACAACATCATGAGATAAACCTGAGGTCCCTAGGATCCAGGACTCAATGGCCACACAGTCAGGTTCAGGGCCGCAGAATTCAGATGGAAAAACGGCCCTTGAGACAGCAAGTCTGGACGGCCTGGTAGCGCCCACGGTTGTCCTACCGTGAGATGCCACAGATCCGGGTACCACGACCTCCTTGGCCAGTCTGGAGCGACGAGAATGGCGCAACGGCAGTCGGACCTGATTTTGCGGAGCACTCTGGGCAACAATGCCAGAGGTGGGAACACATAAGGTAGTCGGAACTGCGACCAATCCTGAACTAAGGCGTCTGCCGCCAGAGCTCGGTGATCGTGAGACCGTGCCATGAAAACCGGGACCTTGTTGTTGTGCCGTGACGCCATCAGGTCGACGTCCGGCATCCCCCAGCGGCGACAGATCTCCTAAAACACGTCCGGGTGAAGGGACCATTCCCCTGCGTCCATGCCCTGGCGACTGAGAAAGTCTGCTTCCCAGTTTTCCACGCCTGGGATGTGAACTGCGGATATGGTGGATGCTGTGTTTTCCACCCACGTCAGAATCCGCCGGACTTCTAAAAACGCTGATGCTCTGGCGCAATCGGCACGTAAAGATAAGCATCTTTGATGTCTATTGATGCTAAGAAATCTCCTTGAGACATTGAGGCTATGACGGAGCGTAGAGATTCCATCCGGAACCTCCTGGTTTTTACGTGTTTGTTGAGCAACTTTAGATCCAGGACGGGCCGAAAGGACCCGTCCTTCATTGGCACCACAAACAGATTGGAGTAAAAACCGTGACCTTGTTCCTGAAGAGGAACGGAAGTCACCACTCCTTCCGCCTTTAGAGCGGCCACCGCCTGCAGCAGAGCATCGGCTCGGTCGGGCGGTGGGGAAGTTCTGAAGAAACGCGTTGGAGGACGAGAACTGAACTCTATCCTGTACCCGTGAGACAGAATGTCCCTCACCCAACGGTCTTTGACCTGTGACAGCCAAACGCCGCCAAAGCGGGAGAGCCTGCCACCGACCGAGGATGCGGAGAGAGGAGGCTGAAAGTCATGAGGAAGCCGTCTTGGTAACGGTTCTTCCTGCTGTCTTTTTTGGGCGTGACTGAGTCCGCCAAGAATCTGAGCCTCTCTGATCCTTTTGATTCCTTTTGGACGAGGAGAATTGGGACCTGCCTGAGCCTCGAAAGGACCGAAAACCAGACTGACCCCTCCTTTGTTGGGGCTTGTTTTGTCTGTGTTGAGGTAAGGATGAGTCCTTACCCTTGGAGTGTTTAATGATTTCATCCAAACGCTCCCCAAACAATCGGTCACGAGAAAAAGGCAAACTGGTTAAGCACTTCTTGGAAGCAGAATCTGCTTTCCATTCTCTCAACCACAGGGCTCTGCGCAAAACCACGGAGTTGGCTGACGCCACCGCCGTACGGCTCGTAGAGTCCAGGACAGCATTAATCGCGTAAGACGCGAATGCAGACATTTGAGAGGTCAATGGTGCCACCTGCGGGGCAGATGTACGTGTGACCGAGTCGACTTGTATAAGCCCAGCTGAAATAGCTTGGAGTGCCCATACGGCTGCAAAAGCTGGCGCCAACGACGCTCCAATAGCTTCATAGATGGATTTCAGCCAGAGCTCCATCTGCCTGTCAGTGGCATCTTTAAGTGCCGCTCCATCTTCTACTGCAACTAAGGATCTAGCTGCAAGCCTGGAGATTGGAGGGTCCACCTTGGGACACTGGGTCCAACCCTTGACCACGTCAGGGGGAAAAGGATAGCGTGTATCTTTAAGCCGTTTAGAAAACCGCTTCTCAGGAAAAGCGTGGTGTTTCTGTATTGCATCTCTAAAGTCAGAGTGGTCCAGAAAAGTGCTTAATTTACGCTTGGGATATCTGAAATGGAATTTCTCCTGCTGTGAAGCTGCCTCCTCCTCAGTAGGAGCTGGCGGAGAAATATCTAACATCCTATTGATGGACGCTATAAGATCATTCACTATGGCGTCACCATCCGGTGTATCCAGATTGAGAGCGGACCCAGGATCAGAATCTTGATCAGTTACATCCGCCTCATCACCCATAGATTCGTCCCGCTGGGATCCTGACCAGTGAGACGAAGTTGAGGGCCCCTCATAACGAGCCCGCTTAGGTTGTCTGGGACTGTCGTCCGAGTCAGAATCGTCACCCTGGGGTGCATGTGACACCCCCGGAGCTTGGAAGTGTTCCAGCTGAGGGGGACCAGGGGGCAATGATGCCACAGTGTCCATGGTCTGAGTTACTGGTCTAGACTGCAATGTTTCAAGAATCTTTGACATGGTCATAGACAATCTGTCAGCAAAAGCTGCAAACTCCGTTCCTGTCACCTGGACAGCATTCACAGGTGGTACACCCTGGGTCACGTCCCGCAGAGGCCCCGGCTGTGCAAGTTGCACAGGAGCCGAGCACTGCACACAATGGGGGTCAGTGGAACCTGCCGGTAGAGCAGCCCCACATGCGGTACAGGCAGCATATAATGTCTGTGCCTTGGCACCCTTGCGTTTTGCGGACGACATGCTGTTGCCTCCTTGTAATCTAGGAGGGGGTATAGCCGAGAATCACCAGCGACTGTACAGTACAAAGTATTTGCAAATGCAAAATACTCAGTATACAAACGGCACAAGTGGGGGTGAGCCCTTGAGGCTGCTTACCGCCCGCTGAACAGCGGGTATGAGGCCGTAGAATCCCGTGTCTGGGTCTCCCCGTCTCCCCTCTGCAGCTCAGCTTGCAGGCAGGAATGGCTGCCGGCGTCCTGTGAAGAGGGGCGGACCGTGGGCGTGCCACAAACAAAGAGCGGGAAACTGCGTCCTACTGTGCCTGGTGTGAGGGCTGGAGTATGTAAAAACGACTCCAGCCCTCAGCACTGATGCTCTGTACAGCGTCCCGCCCTCCTCCTGACTGGCAGGTGCGGAGGCGGGAACGAACGAACTAGGCCGCAAAAGCCGGGGACTGTAGTAATAAGCGCGGCCGTGATATATGCATGGCCAGCGCGGAAGTCCCCGGCGCACCACAAGTCCCAGCCGCGTCGCAGTCCCAGCGGCCGGCGCGACCGTTCTCCCTGAGTCTACCCACTCAGCTAAGCTGAAGTGAGGAAATGGCACAAGCGCAGCAGCGCTGTTGTCCCCGGCGCACTAACACACCCAGCAATGCTGCGGTGTGCGCGCGTATGCACGGGGACACAGAGTACCTTGACGGAGCAGGGCCATGTCCCTGACGATACTCAGCTCCATATCCAGCGGCTTCTCCAGGGGCTGCGGATGGAGCACGGTCTCAGTGCCTGGAGACCGGTAAAATCCCACTTCGCCCAGAGCCCTAATGGGGATGGGGAAGGAATCAGCATGTGGGCTCCAGCCTCCGTACCCGCAATGGGTACCTCAACCTTAACAAGCACCACCGACAGAAAGTGGGGTGAGAAGGGAGCATGCTGGGGACCCTAGTATGGGTCCTCTTTTCTTCCATCCGACATAGTCAGCAGCTGCTGCTGACTAAACAGTGGAGCTATGCGTGCGTGTCTGACCTCCTTCGCACAAAGCAAAAAACTGAGGGACCCGTGCTCCCACGGGGGGGTGTATAGCCAGAAGGGGAGGGGCCTTACACTTTTAAGTGTAGTACTTTGTGCGGCCTCCGGAGGCAGTAGCTATACACCCAATTGTCTGGGTCTCCCAATTAGGAGCGAAAAAGAAAGTCGGGGAAAACGCGGCCCCCGCCGCTTCATACACGGATTTGGCCAGAAGGTCAATCTGACGGTCAGTGGAATCCTTAAGGGAGGTGCCATCAGCCACCGACACAACGGTCCGGGCTGAGAGCCTAGACACCGGAGGGTCTACCGTTGGGGAATGAGTCCACTCCTTGACCACCTCAGGTGGAAAGGGAAAACGGTCATCAGAACCACGCTTTGGGAAGCGTTTGTCAGGACAGGCCCTGGGCTTGGTCACAGCAGCCTGAAAACTGTAGTGGTTAAAGAACACACTCTTTGCTCTCTTAGGCGAGGTAAACTGGTGTTTTTCTGCCAGAGAGGGTTGCTCCTCTGATACTGCCGGATTGAGATCCAGTACAGAATTAATGGAAGCAATCAAGTCACTAAGATCTGAGTCACCCTCGGACAGATCAATGGGGTACATGGAGTTAGCCTCCGAGCCCCCTGTAAAGGCATCCTCCTCATCCTGCGAGTCAGCTCTTGAATAAGAGCCGCGGGAGGAGGAGGCAGAGGAAACCCTGCGTCTCCTCTTAGGAGGACGGGGTCTGGGCCCTGATGATGAATCCTCTGTGAGCTCCGGTCCTAAGGGACCCTTAGCAGTAGAGGCACCCTGTGAAGGGGGCTGATGCATATTAATCAAAGTCCTGGACAGAAGTCCCATGGACTCAGCAAAAGACTGGGAGATAGACCTAGAAAAGGATTCTACCCAAGCCGGGGGTTCAGCCACAGGTGCAGGAGCAGCCTGAGAGACCACTGGGGGTGAGACTCCAGGCTGTGGCACCGCCAAGTTAGAGCAGACATCACAATGCGGATAGGTGCTCGGTTCAGGCAGCAGTAGCTTACATGCAGCGCATACAGTATAAAGCTTTGGAGCCTTGCTCCTCGTGTGAGACATGCTGCTGGAGTGGGGGCTCTGCAAGAGAATGAACCCCAGAGAGTATATACAGAGGTCCAGAACCAGAGACCGGTTGTGGCTTACCAGACCGCTGGAGCGGTGCTGTGTGCCCTCCAGATCCCGAAGCCCGGACCCCCAAGCACAGCACCTCAGCAGGGATGCAGAGTGCAGACCAGCGCCGAGTGAACTCTGTCTGAGAAAATGGCCGCCGGAGCGAAGAGAGGGGGCGGGACTTGGCTTGGAGAGCGGGATCTGGAGGGCCATAGAGACCTACAGGGGAGGAGACACGCACAGCAGTGGGGAGTGTCCCTCCCCTGTGCAGAACGGCCGCCGGGAGGAGCCGAGCTTGTTCCTCTGCATGAGTGACATGCGAGGGTAGTGAACAGAAACTAGGCCTCCGGCAAAGCCGGGGCCTAAATTTGAGCGGCGAGGCCGACGCGCAGGCACCATCGGCGCGGTTCTCGGGCGACAGCTAGAGAACCCGCCGGAAATGCCAATAAATACAGTAAGCACACTCTCCCCAAACAATAAAGCACAGGGACCCCCAATATATAAACGTCTCAGGTACTTAGCTGCTGAGACGCAGGGCCAGGTCCCTGGGGATGAGTGCTCCGGTCCAGCAGGGTCCTGAAGGGCTGCGGATGGAGACCGGTTTCCTGCCAGGCATGGAGACCGTGCTGGCTCCCACTTCAAGCCAGACCCAGGATGGATGGTGAAGGAGCACGGCATATAAGGCTCCAGCCTTGGAAATCAACCTTATAACAACGCCGACACAGTGGGGTGAGAAGGGACATGCCGGGGGTCCAGACGTTGACCCGCACTTCTTCAATCTCATTCCAAAAAGGAAAAAATCATATGAGAATGCATGTGTGGATGTATGCCTCCTGAACACAAAGCGATAAACTGGCTGGGTCTGCTCACCAGGGGGTGTATAAGCTCAGAGGGAGGAGCTACACTTTTAAGTGTAGTACTTTGTGTGTCCTCCGGAGGCAGAAGCTAAACACCCAAGGTCTGGGTCTCCCAAAGGAACGATAAAGAAAATGATACTGTTAAAAACGTCAGCTCGAGATACTAAAAACAGCCATCACTGAGCCATAGATTTAAAAAAATGAGAACGCTATGGGTCTCAGAAAATGGCGCAAAACATCCGTCACTTTTTTCGGACAAACTTCTGATTATTTTTTTAACCCCTTAGATTAAAGTAAACCTATTCATGTTTGGTGTCTACAAACTTGCAGTAACCTCAGGCATCTCAACAGCACATCACGTTTACCATATAGTGAACACAGTGAATAAAATGTCTCAAAAACAATAGAGCAATCACACTTTTTTTTGCAATTTCTCCACATTTGGAACTTTTTTGCCATTTTACAGTACACTGCATGGTAAAACTCACGGTTTCATTTAAAATTACAGCTCATTCTGCAAAAAATGAGCCCTCACATGACCATATTGACTGAAAAATAAAAAAGTTACGTCTGTCAGAAGAATGGCAAACCCCCCACAAATACCGGAAAGTGTAAAGTCGGCCGGTCGTGAAGGGGTTAACCTTTCCTCGCGCCTGCACATTACAGTACTTTGATCAGCAGGGCAGATGAATGCGCCTGCGCAGGACCGCAATGTCGGCTTGTGTGGATGACGTAGACACATCATCCACACCGGACTGGGAAGAAGGAGGCCGAAGATCGCAGCAGAGAGGATGCGTCAGACCTGAAAGAGGAGGCACCGCACTGGAGAGCTGCGATACCCATTGGACTGGACCCACCCTAGGTGAGTATTATAAAAGTACTTTTTCCGTTTTACAGAGCGGCCTAGGCTCTTATATACAGTATTTTGGAATGCTGTATATAAGAACTCAGTGGTATTGGACACAGCTTGTAGTCCCCAAATCTGGTGACAGATTCCCATTAAAAAATCGGAAGGAACACAAACTTACACAATAAATCACCAACATATTTGTGCTTCTAAGGGCGTGATTTATTACGCCCAGTATCCATGCCAGAAAATCTACATAGGAATGACCACAAGGGACTTAACCTCTTACAGACATTGGACGTACTGGGTACATCGTAGATAATGGCGGTGTAATCATCGTCGGCTGCTGCAGTAAACCGGCACCGATTTCCGCACATATATGCTGATCTGAACAGCAGACATGTGTAGCTTACAAGAAAGGGTGGATCCACGATTCACCCATGCCTTTTAATGCCTTAGACCGCGCTGTCAATTACTGACAGCGCAATGTAAATGGCCATGGCAGGGAAATTTCCTTTCCTCGACGCTATCGGAGTCCCCGTGACGCGATCACGGGAAGCCGATGGTTGCCATGGTAGCACAGGGTTATGTCATGACTCATGTCGCTATCATGACTCACATCCTGTTACAGCCGGCTGGTTGTAACAGGACAGCAGCATTTCAGCTGATCAGAGCTTTGCCGCTCTGATCAGCAGAAATGAACAAGCGATCAGACAGCTAATCCTTACCCCTAGGGGGACTATTAAAATAAAAAAAGTTTAAAAAAAGTTTTAAAGAATTAAAAAAACCAACTAAAAATTTAAATCACTCCCCATTCGCCCCACTAAAAATAAGAGGGTTAAAAAAATAATAAAAATACACTCATTTGGTATCACAGAGTTCAGAAATGCCCAGTCTATCAAAATCTAAAATGAAGTAATATGATCGGTAGACGGCGTAGCCGTAAAAACAAAATTCCAACCGGCAAAGTTAAGTTTTTTGGTCTTCGCAAATTTTGAGCAAGATGCAATACCAGGGAGTCAAAACGTAGCATCTGCGCAAAAATGGTTCAGCTAAAAATGCAAACAAATAAGCCATCAGTGAGCCCCATATCCTGAAAAATGAGAACACTACAAGTTGCAGAAAATGGCGCTGAAAGTGCTCCAATTTTTTGGACAAACCTTTTTTTAACCCCTTAGATAAAAGTAAACCTAAACATGTTTAGTATCAACGAACTCATACCAACCTGAAGTATCACACCCACCCATCAGTTTTACCATAAAGTGAACATGGTGAATAAAGTACCCCATAAACCATTGTCCAATCACACTTTTTTGTAATTTTTCCGCACGTGGAAATTTTTT